>NC_042969.1:75725712-75913212 GCF_901001165.1 Salmo trutta
CCACAGAAATCACATGTATAGTCAATATTCAGCTTGAATCTTTCCAAAACATGTTTCACAGGATAAATTCTATGTAACATTTAAAATGAAACTTCCTTTACCCTGTTACTGATACAATATTTGTTAGCAATTTTCCATGCTTTCCCCCATTGTATATCACCATAGATATTTTACCAAAATAATCTTGCTGAGGGAATTGTAGTATCACAAACAATATTCCTAATCTGTTTATTACTACATTTATCTTTGATGTTAATAATGCCAATGAATATATTTTCATGTAAATCTATGTTACTTACATCAACCACAGAGGAATTTAAAAGAGATACCCTTGGAGTCGCATCAAAAACAATTGCATATTCTTTCAGGGTTATTGGAATTTTAAATGTATCAAGAAATTCCCCATGTGTCACAGTATTGTCGTGGACGAATCAGAATTAGTTGGGTAACATAGATAATTAAGATATTTTATTAGTATAATATGCTTATTTGAGGTACTTGTCATTAGAAAGTGTCCATTGGACTCTGGTGTCTTTTCAGTTACACATTTCCCTTTTCTGGGGCTCAAACACTGTGGGCCCAGAGAGGGGAAGAGGTCAGACTTGTCTTTTACTTGTCTCTGTTGCTCTGCAGAATATCAGCAAGAGAGGAGGACAGAATGAAATATTGTCTTCATATGTGAATGTCTCTTCACCTATGCTTAAACCATGTGAAGGGATGGCGTGATTACTGGGGAACCAATGACTTGTCTCCACAATGTCTGTGAGCAAGTCACACCCTCCTTTTCCTTATTGTGGGGAGGTTTATGGCAGTGTCTGGGACCATGGTCTCTTAGATCTCACACTTATCCTGTGATAATATATGGCCTAGAGGCTCACTCCCTCCAGTGAGCCTGTCCAGGAGTGGGGTGAAGAGAGGGTTTGCTTGAGATGGGAGTATCTAGAGTTGACAATTGATATATGCCATTGGATGAAATAGTTCTATTCAATACCGTACCAGGGAGGGACAGTTCTAAGGGGACCAGATACTGGGCTATTCAATGAACCCTGTTGACATAGCAGTTACTGTCTGATGTGTTTTATTGATATCTGTCATACAAAACTTAACCTTTGTGAACTGTTACTAAGTATCTGTGGTTTGTCAATGTACGTTGAAGGGGCTGTACCGTTACTATAAAAGATCCCTGAGCCATTCTGTAAGCACCTCATTAAATGATTCATTCGAGAGAATGCATTGGTGGGGTCAAGAACTTTTGCAAAAGTATCTTAAGGATTAAAGATGTAGTTTAACTCGAACTGGTGTGTTTGTAACTCCTCATTTGGTAATGCGGAAATTAGCCACCACAGTATCTAACGAAGGTGGCGCCCCTCCTCGGTCGAGCGGCGCTTGCCGGTCGTCGTCGCCGGCCTATTAGCTGCCACCGATCGTTGTTTCTGTGTCTTTTGGTTTTGTCTGTCTATCCCACACCTGTTTTGTGTTTGTCATTAGTGGGTGGTTATTTAGTGTGTATTTTCAGTTGGGGTTCTCGTGCGGGATTGTTTATTGTTCACTCAGGACAGTTGTGATTGTATCCTGTTAGTGTCCATTATATTGCCGGGCTGCGCCCCGTGCGCTGTTTTTTTTCAGTGCGCTTATTTTGGGAAAAGTGTTTTCCCCTGGCGGACTTCGCCACGCGCCCTGTGCCCTACGGCTATTGCATTTTTCTATTATTATTAAAACACAGTTGCTCCGGCCCTCTGTCTCCTGCTCCTGATTCCACATCTCTACTGGTCCTAGACAACCGTGACACCATGTGAGAGGAGATATCCATCCTCATTCAGTAACTAACCAACCAAAATAATTGTATTCTCAAACCAGTTACGAAAAAAAGAGACTTATTTTTAAATCATATATCTTTGTTGTTCCATATAAAGTATCTGTGAGAGGAAAAATTGTGTTTATACGCTAACATCCATGCTAAAATTATTATTATGGAATTTGGCCAAATTTACTGGGATTTTATCAACATTAAAATTACATCGAAGCAAAAAATTCAAAACCACCAACAGAGTCAAATAAATACTTATGGAAGATATTCCAAATACTGTTCTGGTTCTTAACATACTTCCGAATCCAATTTATTTTAAAAGTATTATTTAGAGTATTGAAATCTAAAACCTCAAGACCTCCTTGTTCTTGGGTATTAGTGAGAATATCTCTTCATAGATAGTGAGGCTTGTTCCTCCAAATAAAATGATAAAGATTATTATCTAAGTCCTTTACAATTTTAGGGGATAATTCAAGTGATAATGAGACATAAACTGATTTGGATAACCCTTCAGCTTTGGACAATAAAACCTGACCGTATAATGAAACGTCTCTCAGTGTCACGTCCTGACCATAGTAAGATGGTATTTTCTATGGTAGAGTAGGTCAGGGCATGACAGGGAGTGTTTTTCTATGTTTTGTAGTTCTGTTTAGGGTCTAGTTTTCTATTTCTATGTTGTTGTTTTTTGGGATGATCTCCAGTTAGAGGCAGCTGGTCCTCGTTGTCTCTAATTGGAGATCATACTTAAGTTGGGTTTTTTTTCACCTGTGTTTGTGGGTAGTTATTTTCTGTTTAGTTATCTGTTACCTGACAGAACTGTTGGCCGTTTGTTTGTTATTTTGTCTTTAGTGTTCTGAGTTAAAATAAATATTAATCATGTGCAATCAACACGCTGCGCTTTGGTCCCCTCTCTACGACAGCCGTTACAGAACTACCCACCACCAAGGGACCAAGCAGCGTGATATGGACCTGTGGACATTTGAGGAGATAAGGAGGAGTATATCCAGGGCTTTGGAGGATTTAGGGGCAGGAGAAGAGCGCCTCCCATGGGAACAGGTGGAGGCAGCAAGAGCGCGGCAACAAGGGAAGCACGAGAGGCAGCCTCCCAAAAAAACCGGGGGGGGGGCACACGGGGAGATTGGCAGAGTCAGGTTGGAGACTGAGCAACTCCTCGTGCTTACCGTGAGGTGCGTGTCACCAGTCTGGCGCCACCTGTACCAGCCCCACGCATCAGGTCTCTAGTGCGCCTGCCCAGTCCGGTGTATCCTGTTCCTGTTCCTCGCACTCGCCCTGAGGTGCGTGTTACCAGTCTGGCGCCTCCTATGCCAGCCCCACACATCAGGCCTCCAGTGTGTCTTCCCAGTCCAGAGCTTCCGGCGACAGTTTCCAGTACAGAGCTTCCGGCGACGTCCCCCAGTCCTGAGCCTCCAGCGACGTTCCCCAGTCCGGTGAGACCTGTTCTGGCTTCACGTAAGAAGCCTCCAGTGATGATCCATGGTCCGAAGCCTGTAGGGATGATGCATGGCACGGAGCCTGTAGCGACGGTCCCCAGTCCGGAACCTCCTGAGACGGCCTGCAGCCCGGAACCTCCTGAGATGGCCTGTAGCCCAGAACCTCCAGCGGCGGCCTGCAGCCCAGAACCTCCGGCGATGATCTACAGTCCGGTTCCTCCGACGACGATCCACGGTCCGGTGGTACTGAAGCAGAGGGATCAGCGAGTGGAGCGGGGCTTACGCCCCGAACCAGAGCTGCCTCCTCTGCTGGAGGATCCGCTGGAGGATAAGGTTATGTGGACTGCAGTAGAGCCGCCATAGACAGGAGTTACCCACCCTACCCTTCCTTTTGTTTTTTTGTTTTTTGGGGGGGGTCTGTTGTTGTGTTTAGGTGCGGTCGGAGTCCGCACCTTTGGGGGGAGGGGGGTACTGTCACGTCCTGACCATGGTAAGATGGTATTTTCTATGGTAGAGTAGGTCAGGGCGTGACAGGGGGTGTTTTGTGTTGTTCTATGTTTAGGGTCTAGTTTTCTATTTCTATGTTGTTGTTTTTTGGGATGATCTCCAATTAGAGGCAGCTGGTCCTCATTGTCTCTAATTGGAGATCATACTTAAGTAGGCTTTTTTCCCACCCGTGTTTGTGGGTAGTTGTCTTCTGTTGAGTTATGTTACCTGACAGAACTGTTGGCCATTTATTTGTTATGTTGTCTTTAGTGTTCTGAGATAAAATAAATATTATACATCATGCTCATAATATACATCGTGAGCAATCAACGTGCTGCGCTTTGGTCCCCTCTCTACGACAGCCGTTACACTCAGCAACCAGAGGTTCAATTTCTTCTTTGTTTTCTCAATAATGGGATTAAAGTTTAATTCACTTCTTTGTCTTTCATCCTTGCATATAACAATTCCAAGATAAGTAACCTTATCTTTAATTGGGATACCATATACTTCCGGTAAAACACAATCCTTGGGTGGAAATAAGACTTATTGATATTAATTTTCAAACCCGAAACTAAGGAAAAGTCTTCAATATAGGAAACCGCTTTAGAAACCTCATTCCTGTTTCTTATGGTGGTATCATCAGCCAGTTGATATAGATTAAATTCATTGCCAAGTGCTGAAACACCTTGAAAATTCTCTTTCTTGTTATGAAGAGCCATAATTTGAGTAACCAAAGGAGCTAGTACAACCATTATATAAAGTTTGGACTTCATATAAAGTTTGGACCATTATATAAAGTACCAAACCCCAAAAAACGTATTACTTTGAACATAATCTCATGTTCTACAGTGTCAAAAGCTTTATAAAAATCAACAAACATAAGACTATCATCAAAGATAAGGTCATTACAGTCAATCATATCTAAGATCAACCTGATGTTATTACTAATGTGTTGACCATGCATAAAACCAGATTGTTCTTCATCAATTATATGATGCAAGCCTTGTTTCAACCTCTTAGCAAATACAAGGGCAAATAATTTCCCATCATTATTCAACAGATTAATGGGTCTCCAGTTGTCTATATAAAGAGTATCCTTATTAGGTTTGGGAATCAAAATAATTACACCTTTCTTTAAGGAAGCCGGTAACTCCCCTTTTTCTGTTGATTCTTGAAACATCATTGAATGCTTTATAAAACTTGCTTATTAAACCATCATTTCCAGGGGACCTATTGTCCTTAAGGCTTTTAATACAGTCTTTTATCTCAATTTCAGATAACTCATCACAAAAATCCCTTAAATCATTATCTATCTTCTTAGCAATGTTTGCTACATTGTCTTAGATAATATCCATTTAGAAAGTTGACTGGGCTGATGTATACAGATTCTGATAAAACTGGGCAACATGCTGAGAGATTTCTTTGGGATTTTCATTGGGAGTATTATTAATCATTAATTTACATATGGAAGTCTTTTCGCCTGCCCTTTTTTCTAAATTAAAGAAATATTTAGTATTTTTCTCTCCCTCTTCCATCCATTTTCGTCTTGATCTTACAAACGCTTCCCGGGCCTTTTCCTCATAGATACAGTCTAACTGCATTTGCAATGATGATAGCTCCAGTAATTCCTGATTAGTTAGTTCAGTTTTTTTAGTATAATCCATTATTCCCTTTATGATGTCATATTCTTTCTCTCTATTGGCAGGAACAATGTCTTTCCCCATTGAAATAGCAAAAAGCCTTATATCAAATTTCATTAGCTCCCAGTAACTTCCAAATGTATTCACAACACAGGCACAATTCCAGTATTTCTCAATAATTCCTGCTACTTCCTTCTTAAATATTTCATTCTCTACTAAAGTCTTGTTCATGTTCCAGTAACCTTTACTAACTTTTTGTTGACAAACCATGCATTTTTATCTTTATTGAGATCCCTTTGTGGTCTGTTAAAATCGATGGTTCAATCGAAACTGTATCAACCTTGTCTGCCATATCTTCAGATATCAGCCAGAAATAAATACTGGATTGTATAGATAAATCTTTGGTACTCCATGTAAACAATCTTATCTGGGTTCTTATGTCTCCAAATATCTGAACACCTAACCTTAGACATATATTCCTTATCTCACAAACATAATTGCTATCCTTAGGAGGCCATCTATCTAGATTATCATGTAATACTGTATTAAACCTCCACCCCATATTACTTTGGCCAATGGATATTTAGACATTTCCTCTCAATGTCTCTAAATAAAATACAGTTACTTGACTTGTTATTGGAAGCATAAGTATTTTCAACAATGAATTGAACGTGGTTGACATCTACCAATAGTATAATCCATCTCCCTGTATTATATGCTTCATGACTCAATAAATGAACCTTAAAGTTGCATTTTAAAATAGCGGCACCTGCTGACCGATTAGTACCAAATGAAAACCAAATATCAGATGCAAATAAAACTCAGTCCTGCATAACTCTCTTGATAAATCCAGCAGTCAACAAGCTAGGCGTCAGCATGAATTTCCCTTCCATTAACAAAAGCTTTGGCTCCCGCAACTCCTCTTTCGCCTAGTCCACAGATGTCCATCTGCCTCCCCGATTCCGAGCTTCTTTGTCAAATGCTGTCAGATCCTCCTTGAACCTCAGGTAGTTCTTCTTTAAATATTCATTTTTCTTTGCACTTTTCCATGTCATATCCCTCGCTGTCCTGGAGATGAATCTCATGATCACTGGTCATGGTGGCGGGTTGTTTTCCCCATCTCTCAGCCTACCCAGGCAGTGCACTACATCCAGAGAACCAGCAAAAACATTTCGCTCCTCCTCCAGGACTATTGCCCTGCAAATGTCCTTCACTCTTGCTTTGATGTTCTCTTCAGATTTTTCTGCTATTCCATAAATTCAAAGATTCCATCTCCGACCATACCGGTCATTCTTGTTTTCCTTTGACTCCATTTCAGTGAGTTTCTTCTCCTGCTTTGCAACCTGAATTTTCAATGTTGCGTTCTGCTGCTTCAGAGTGTTTACTTCCTCAGCATTGAAATCAATCGATTTCTTCCGGTTAACGATACTAAGGGGTATCATCGGATGGGGCCACAGTGTCTCCTGACCCCTCCTGTCTCAGCCTCCAGTATTTATGCTGCAGTAGTTTATGTGTCGGGGGGCTAGGGTCAGTCTGTTATATCTGGAGGATTTCTCCTGTCTTATCCGGTGTCCTGTGTGAATTTAAGTATGTTCTCTCTAATTGTCTCTTTCTCTCTTTCTTTCTTTCTTTCTTTCTTTCTTTCTCTCTCTCTCTCAGAGGACCTGAGCCCTAGGACCATGCCTCAGGACTACCTGGCATGATGACTCCTTGCTGTCCCCAGTCCACATGGCCGTGCTGCTGCTCCAGTTTCAACTGTTCTGCCTGTGGCTATGGAACCCTGACATGTTCACCGGACGTGCTACCTGTCCCAGAACTGCTGTTTTCAACTCTCTAGAGACAGCAGGAGCGGTAGAGATACTCTCAATGATCGGCTATGAAAAGCCAACTGACATTTACTCTTGAGGTGCTGACTTGTTGCACCCTCGACAACTACTGTGATTATTATTATTTGACCATGCTGGTCATTTATGAACATTTGAACATCTCGGCCATGTTCTGTTATAATCTCCACCCGGCACAGCCAGAAGAGGACTGGCCACCCCTCATAGCCTGGTTCCTCTCTAGGTTTCTTCCTAGGTTTTGGCCTTTCTAGGGAGTTTTTCCTAGCCACCGTGCTTCTACACCTGCATTACTTGCTGTTTGGGGTTTTAGGCTGGGTTTCTGTACAGTACTTTGATGTATCAGCTGATGTAAGAAGGGCTATATAAATAAATGTGATTTGATTTGAGTGTTCTTTTTCACCAAATCCATGATGTCATCTGCGCTCTCTTTGATTTTAGCCGTGAGGATGCGGACAATGTTGTCCTGTAGCTGGCTCATCGATGGTTCACTTCTCAGCTTCATTGGAAGTTGCTCCATGGTTGGGGTATTCGGGTATGAATCACATTTATCCCCCTTTTTTCACTGCAAGCATATGAGTGAGTTTCAACAATGCCTCTTTTCTCCTTGGAAGTTTCAACATCCATTATCTCAGCAACAGTTTGGAAATGTCCTGATTCCATGCTACAAGCTATGAAGACGTTAGCAGGCTAACTTAACTACACACGCTGAAACTTTTTGATAGCTAGCTTGTTCGTTGGAAATCATCAAAAATATATTTTAATGGTTTGATTAATTACAAAATTATTCAAAATAGCTACATTGTATGGTTAGATATCGTTTTTTGTGAGAAAAAAAACAAATTGCAACTGCAGTCTAAAACTATAAACTTTGTGAGAAAACCCTAAAATTGTTCCTCAGCTAGAAATGTTACACCCTCTCATGCCGCCATCTTGAGCGCCCCCTCTCGCCCCATTTACGTTTACAGAAGACATCCTAAAACTGCTCATGCCTGGGAAAAAATACAGAGGTAGAGACAGAAAACTCTTTATGGAGTTAAGGCTGCGACTGAACTCTTTCATTTCCTTTAGAATTTAAATCACTTGTTATTCCCGTGACAACTTTCTTGAGTCTAGCGATTTCAGGGCTTGTCAAACCTCCCCCCATTATTTTTGACATTACAACCTTTGCTGGTTCAATACACATCACTTTCAGGAAAAAAATCTGTTACATTATAATCCTGAATATATTTCTTTCCTTTTGTAAATTTCTGAAATTGACGTACCTTCTCAGTCCCATACCTCCCTTCCACCCCATTTCTCTCACTATTTTGTTGTGATACAGCAGATGACTCACTCTTGCTATCATCCGCAGAGAAAAACTACATCTCTACAACCTGTTTATCCTCAGCTGATTTATCAATCTCTACCTTCCTCTTAGAATTAGAACCTTCATCACTCCTTAAATTCTTCCTCTTAACCCTCGGTACTTTGAAAACAGCTGCTTAATTTTCCATTGTTTCAATCTCCTCTTGAACTCCACTTTCATTTTCCAGCAACGACTCAACGACCCCAGTCACACTCACTGGCTGTTTCCCCTCCCTCTTTACTCTGATCCATCACAATTTTCCCGTAGCCACACCGCTCTCCTTTCCTACTTTTCCAACCACATCTTCCCACCTTCTCCCTTCCCCTGAACCCTTAGCATGTTCATCCCTTCGCGGTGGTGCATTAGCTGTACCAGTGCTAGAGCTGCTACCAGGCTCTGCGTGCTCATTCTCGGGACAATAACGTACCAAATGCCCCTTTCTTCCGCAGCCAAAGCATTTCATTGATTCAGTAGAAGCATAGAACACATAATTAAATCTGTCAACCTTAAAAATGAACGCTAAATTTAGTCAGTCATTATCCTTCTGTTGGATTCGAATTTCTGAACATTGAGATATTAAAGACATGATAGATCAGAGCATAGTATATTAAGGAGTGAGATCTGTAGAAAAACAGAGTGGCTGTTGAATGTGCTGGGTGGATGGGAGGAGATCAAAGGACTGCTGTAGGGGAGGCAGATGGACATCTGTGGACTAGGCGAAAGAGGAGTTGAGGTCAAGAGGTGAGGTCAGATCCCCTGAAGAGAGTATTAAGGGTTTAGTATCCCGTTACCCTCTTCCTGTGGAACCATAAGATGTAAGGATTGGAGAGAAGGAGTGTCTTAAGTGGGATATATATATATGTGTGATGGTGAGAAATGTTTGGCTGTCTGAATTACAGCTGTACAGACCCTTTGGGCAGAATTAAACTTGGTCAAGCTTCTCTAGTGTCTGTGAGTTATTTACTATGAAAAATAAGAACTTAACAGACGCTACTCCTGCCAATAGTCGACCAATTAGTCTACTCCCTACACTCAGTAAGATATTGGAGGGTATCGTGAGTAGACAAATATGGGAGTACATGGAAAATAATGATCTGATTACAGCCAATCAGCATGCTTATCGCAAAAATCATTCCACTACCACTGCATTGGTTGACATGACTGACCAGTGGCTCAATGCTATGGATAATGGCAAGTTTGCTATGGATAATGGCAAGTTTGTGGGGGTACTATTTTTAGATTTCAGTGCAGCATTTGATTTAGTGGATCATGAGATAATTTTGACAAAATTAATGCATTATGGTTTTAAGGAGGTAGCATTGAATTGGGTACAGTCATATCTAAGTGACAGGAAACAGTCCACCTATATCAATGGTTCATTTTCTTCCCCTCATGCTTTAAACTGTGGAATACCGCAGGGCAGCTGCCTTGGGCCACTTCTTTATTTAATATATACCAACGACCTTTCCTATGCCCTAGCTGAAACTCAAGCTACTATATTTGCAGATGATACTACAATTTATGCAGCAGGACAATCGGTTCAACAGGTACAGCAAGCTTTACAAGGAGATTTGGAGAATATTAGGGAGTGGGTTTGCCAGAATAAACTTGTTTTAAACACCAAGAAAACCAAAGTTATGTTGGTCTGTTCCACTAGGAAAAGGCCAAAAGAGCATGGGATACAATTAAGTATGGGAGGAGTACAAATTGAAGTTGTGGCAGAAACCAAACTATTAGGAGTGCAGCTAGACAACTGCTTATCATGGTCATCTCAAATAACTAATCTATGTAAAAAAATTATTAAAACAGCATGCATAATCAGAAGGATAGCTAAATATTTACCAGGAAAAATTCTTAAGCAAATAACACAAGCTTTAATTGAGAGCCAAGTGAACTACTGTTCTGTGGTCTGGGGAAATGCATCATCAAGTGAAGTTAGGAGGCTGCAGATTGCACAGAACAAAGCAGCAAGGATTGTTTTACGGTGGAGATATGGTTTTTCTGTTGCAGTCATACGCAATGTTCTTGGTTGGTCATCAATAGACAAGATAATTGAAAAAAACATGCTTGTTTTATTTCATAATATACATCATTTAAAACGGCCAAGTACAATTCACAACGGTAATCAGTTGGTAAGAGACAGACATTCCGTAAATACTAGGAATAGATTGTCCAACCTCTATGCATTATCCAGACAGAAAAGAGAAATAGGCAAAAGAACATTTCGATTTAGAGCAATAAAGAAATTGAATAAATTAACTGAGCAAACCAGAAACCTTTCAATATATAAATTTAAACATTATTTTAAAACAATTTAAATATAATACACAGAAATGTTGTGGGATTACAGTAGATGAAGAATTCATATTTTTTAGATTGATTATTTATTGGTTTATTACGTTAGTATATTATGTATGTTTGTAATAGTGTGTTATATGTGAAAATGTGTTCGTATATAAATTGTATTTTAATATTTAAGGACTCTTGGAAGATTAGTCCAAATGGGGACTAAGAGATCCAAATAAAATAAAATCAAAACAGATGTCGTTGTCGGCAGGATTCACCATGATTTGTAGTCAAACCAAAGAGTCCAGATTAGTGGAGCATAGCTGGCAACAAACAAGTTAGGCTAGTTCCTATATCTGTTTCCACTCATTTTGACATCTTGGGGAGATGAGAATCTTTGGCTGAACTAATTATGGGATACAGACCTGGTGAGTCTAAGTTTAATTCTGTAGGCCCATTGTGTAAATGACCGGTCGTAAATATCTGGTATAGGGTAGGTTCCATAAGGATAGGTCCCGAGTGGAGGTTTTTCCTCTGCGAGATCCAGATAAAAATATAAGATCCAAGCTAATATAAGTGAAGGGTAGGTACCTTTGAGGATAGATCCCAAGTGGAGGTTTTTCTCTACGAGAGCCAGGCTAATATAAGTGAAGGGTAGGTACCTTTGATGATAGGTCCGAAGTGGAGGTTTTTCTCTGTGAGAGCCAGGAGTGACAATACAGGGAGGGTTGGTTCCATATAGGATAGGTCCCTAGTGGGGGTATTCCCCTGCGAGATCTGTAAAAGGGACAAAAGTCCCAGATGCAGTGAGTTAATCTTTAAGACGAGAGTTCTAGAAGATAGTGAGTTAAAAAAACAAAAGGAAAAGATAGGATATTCAAACACTGTTTGATTTACATGTAGTAGCAGTATCAACACGGAGAGAGGTTGGTTTATGCCTATGGGGAGAGGGCGTGATGAGAGATGATGTGGGTTATCAATAATAGTGATATTTGAGGAAGCACTGGAATAGGACACAAAGTCCGTATTCTCCAGTAATAAATTTGCAGACGCTATGTTATCGGTTCTAATACAAGGTATTAAGTGCCGTGACCAATTGAATTATTATCTGGGGAGGTGTGTAGTGCTATATTAGAAAATAGTTAATAGAATCTGTGTATTATAGACGGGAGTGATGAAATCTAAAATACCCTGTTTAGGGAATAATAGCTATTGATATTGATATGGCGACAAACGGACCCGTTTCTCCCTGTAATATAGAGCTAGCAGATTTTAATAAAGCCATGGAGGAGCTGAAAGAAGCGCATGAGCATTCTACCAATTTGGCTGGAATATGGGAAAATTTAGGCAAATTAGATCAAATTGGACAACATTTTCCTGCTGACGGAGAATTCAAATCAAATAAAGAATTCAGGGAGGCAATTATGACTTGGCACAAGGATATAAAACCAGAATCAAAAGCTCAATATACCAGCGTTTTGGCTTCAGCATTCTATCAACAAAAAATGCATCACGATAAACCCAGAATGAGTACCTGTTCAGCCACAGAAAGACCGGGAACGGGAGGGTATTGATAGAACTTGCACTTCTGCTTTGATGGCAGGGTTGAACCCTGTGATCAAAACAGTAATTGCGAGGATGGTAGATTTAATTCAAGACGATGTTTTGAGAGTGGGATATAACTCTGCTCACCTCGCAGACATGCGAAAGGTTAATTGGGCCATAGAGAAAAGCACTAACTATATTTTTAATGGCCAAGATAAGACAAAGAAACGTAGCGGAAAAGCATCAAAGCGTAGGGAGACAGAGTCCTGTTTTAGGTGTAGGGCTATTGCTCATTGGAAAAGGGAGTGTAAAGTGGGTATGGAGCCTGCTGTATTCGGAGAAAATGCTGCCAGGCAAGCATTTGCATCATTTTCAAAAGCGCAACAACAAATCCTCCGGAAAGTAGAACGAATGGAACTTTCACCTAGCGGTGTATAGTCTCTGTTCGATCGATAAGTGGTTCATAGAGATTGCAGTTTCTATGTGAAGGAAGACGTATGAGACCACGTTTTACCTAACTTTTTAGTAGAGGCCAGGGATTCAATATTGCGGATTCCTTACGATGAGAAATTGGCAAAATTTGCCACAGGAAAATGTATTTTGTGTTGAAGATTCTAGGCGAAATGCCAGGGGAATGGATTCTAAAGATAACACATTTAAATTATATGGTCAAACACTCCTTGCAAACTCAGAAGGCCTTGGGTTTTTTTTAAGTCATGAGACATTTTATGTGGTTTTATTTTGAAATAAATGTATGTTTTATGTTGCCTTATTCTGGAATAGGATTCGAGAATGGACGAAAGGGTGGAGGGGTCACAAGGAATTAGTATAGGGGTTACCTAACCTAAAATGAACTGGGGTCACGCGGAATTGGTATAGGGTTTACCAAACCTAAAATGCACATTTCATTTTTTTGTGTGGTGTGGTGGTTATGGAGAATCATGGGGAAAAGTAGACCAGTGAATCGTTAGACTCGGTGAAAAGATAATGTTGCCGTGTTGTGGGATTTATTTGATGGGGTCTTTTCAATTCAGTTAAATTGGGTATGCAGGAGGATGGAAATGTTTTGAAGAGGTATTTAAATGGTTTCCAAATGACAGGGAAAGAAAGGGAGAGGAAACATTTTAATGGTGTCTAAAGCCCTGTATACAAAAAATTCCTATTGAGGAATGATCAACCTCATTATAAATTAACGAAACAGGGGGATTTAATTATAAAATGAATGAGAAACACCAGTCTCTATCCAAATTGTACCATAACTTTAGGAGATTATTATTTCCGTATGGAGTTAGAAAGAGTTGTAATTCTAAATTGATTAGTAAATCGAATTTGTTAATTTTTTATTTAACATCTTTTTTTAATCACGTGTTCGAAAGGGGAAAAATACCAGTTCCCTGAGGTCCTGGTCTTTGTGTACTTATACAGTGGCAGAGTATTCAGTCTGCATATAGAAAGGAAAATATATGTTAATAAGGGGTGACAGTTACTTCAAATGGATTGTGATATATGTATTGCTGATTTCATGTTGTGTTTTTGTTTTGATACAAATTTCACCAGATTGGGAACCTGGAGTGGGAATTATGTGAGGGGTTAAGGTGCAAACTTCATGATCTGTTAACTCTTCCGAGAGGTCGCCGGTAGAATAAGGAAGTATGGACTAATTTAGAAAATATTTTAGCAGTAACAGTATGCTATGCTTTTTGACATTTGTCATAGAGATGTTGTTAAGAAAAGGTTAATGTCATAATTCGTCATATAGTCAATGTTTGTCTGGTGTCCTGACACATAAATGAAATTAACTAAACTGCTGTTATGATCTGTGTTTTTTTGAGGTTATCATGGAAGTTGACGTCAGATCATGTCTTAATGCATGGTAGGAATAATTTGACCACAACCTTCCCTAACCGGCTGAAGAAAAAGCGACAAAAGCATGCAATGAGAGACAGTGACTTTTACCAATCCTATCTGAGTCCGAGCCATAAACCAGGGCCGGAGTGCTGAGAGCGTGTGTGGAGTGAGCGTGGAGAGAGAGAACAAGCTCAGGTGAGAGACTCGTGTACATGGGAGACACGGAAGTATCTACTTGGATATTCAAATTGGGACATTATCAAGGGCCCTGAAATGTGACAGGCAAAAGTTACATGTACCGTTGGGGATATTAACTGTAAACGATATCTGAAGAAGACACGCAGAATGAGAAGTGCTGGGTGAAGAAAAAGGGGGGGGTGGTGGTGGTGGTATACACCCTGCTAACTATTTAGACTAGGAATGCATTGAGATACTGATCTTTCATTACCAGGCCACTCATGACAGGAAAACAGGGACAAGGGGGGGCTGTAATGGGAAGACATGACTGGCAATAAAATGTTGTTTATAAATGGTTGTTCTAACAGGGATGAAGTGTGCTAAATTGATGAGCTGAAATTTGAGTCCTAGACTCAAAGTAAGCACTGAGGTCAGTCATTCTAAAGTTGGTGGGATAATTTATAAAACGTTTTAGTTGAGATTGGGATACAGCGAGAGAGAATTGCTAAAGATCGATGAGGGATGGGGGCTCTGCTCACATTTATTTGGCCGAGAGAAACTCCAGAAACTTATCTCTAAGTGTCATCCTGAGGGGAGGTGGTTTGTTAGGGAATCACTGGATGATAGCTTGGGACAACCATGAAAGTGTTTTGTTCTCTTTTGTTTAACCCTGTAATCAAAATGTTTATGTTACATCGCAACAATGGGTGGTGCAAAGTTATTAAACATATACTTTGTTTCTCTTTCCTTTTCAAGTCAATATGTTTTTAGGTTTCGTGGAGGGAATGATGTATATTGACTAACTGATTTGAGAATGTGTTAGTATGTTTCTAACTGTAGAAAATGCATTAGGAGTAGTATCGTGTGTTATGGGTTAGATGTAATAATAGAGGAGTATCATTCCCAGAGACTGTATACGGTTACAGGAGATAGCTCATAGAAGAGGGAGGACAGCTAACTGTACACAATATGGGGATTTAGTTGAACATTACACATACCTAGATCATGGTGAGAGTAGAAGAGATAGTGGTGGCATTTTAGACACTATAGTAAACTTTCAGGACACCTGTGACTCAGAGGTTTGTTAGGTTGGATATTTTTCCTAAATCATTCATCTTTTTCCCAGTTTCTAACAACCGGCGAACATTTGACAGATGACATGCAGGAGTTATTCTCACGGTAGTCACAGTAGGGACAGTAACTGAAGGAGCAGTACTAGTGGTGAAGGATGCTATATTGACAGCATGGAACTGGACTACTGCGCAACTGAGGGGTATTGTGAGACTATAGTCATGGGACATGTTAGGAGTAGCAGGGGTTACTTTAGTAGCATTGTTGGGATATCAGTTCATGGAGACTCATGCCACATGGATTTGTAACTGGGGGACCGATGGGATGCGTTTATTCAAATGTCACAAATTATGTTGTCAGGAAATCACCCATGTGTTGCAGTGTGTATATCCTCAGGTGAAAGCAGAGATTTAACCAAGGGCACAGGCTGAATTCTGGAGATTGAGTGTACATCAACAGACACCAGGCGGGGGTGTTGGGACAGCGTTGGTTTGGGACACACACTACTCCGTAGAGTACCTGCAGCGGTAAAAATTGTCATGTCTTTCCTTGGGGGGTGCATAGTTCTCACGTGAAGTGAGGTCCAGCAGCATAATGGGTGAGCTTGAAGACACCATGACAGAGGTAGTGGAGCAAGAGAGAGAGAATAGATTCCACTGTTTGACATACAGATGGGTTGGGTCTGGGAGCTACTTTAAACATCATAGTTGGTTTGGGGTTTAGCTGCTTTATTGGTTAATGCATCATATGATAGAGGATAGAGGGGTAATTATATTCTGATCAAAATGTTGAAGGCATTGATGTGAAAGCATATACAGTGCTGAGTTACCTTAAAACCTCTTATGGACAGACGTTCCGCTAGCGGAACGCCTCACCAATATCCAATGGTAGCGCCTGGTGCGAAATACGAAAAACCTTAAAAATGCTATAATTTCAATTTCTCAAACATATGACTATTTTACACCATTTTAAAGACAAGACTCTCCTTTATCTAACCACATTGTCCAATTTCAAAAAGGCTTTACAACAAAAGCAAAACATTAGATTATGTCAGGAGAGTACCCAGCCAGAAATAATCACACACCCATTTTTCAAGCTAGCATATAATGTCACAAAAACCAAAACCACAGCTAAATGCAGCACTAACCTTTGATGATCTTCATCAGATGACACTCCTAGGACGTTATGTTATATGGTATGGTATGGTATGTGGTATTCCTCCAAAGCTCCTGAGTCTGCACAACTCTGCCAGGACCTTGGCTCAAGGGAGATACTAAAGTGTTTTAGTACTATATCTCTTGACACAATGATGAAAATAATCATGGCCTCCAAACCCTCAAGCTGCATACTGGACCCTATTCCAACTAAACTACTGAAAGAGCTGCTTCCTGTGCTTGGCCCTCCTATGTTGAACATAATAAACGGCTCTCTATCCACCGGATGTGTACCAAGCTCACTAAAAGTGGCAGTAATAAAGCCTCTCTTGAAAAAGCCGAATCTTGACCCAGAAATTATAAAAAACTATCGGCCTATATCGAATCTTCCATTCCTCTCAAAAATTTTAGAAAAAGCTGTTGCACAGCAACTCACTGCCTTCCTGAAGACAAACAATGTATACGAAACGCTTCAGTCTGGTTTTAGACCCCACCATAGCACTGAGACTGCACTTGTGAAGGTGGTAAATTACCTTTTAATGACGTCAGACCGAGGCTCTGCATCTGTCCTCGCGCTCCTAGATCTTAGTGCCGCTTTTGATACCATCGATCACCACATTCTTTTGGAGAGATTGGAAACCCAAATTGGTCTACATGGACAAGTTCTGGCCTGGTTTAGATCTCATCTGTCGGAAAGATATCAGTTTGTCTCTGTGAATGGTTTGTCCTCTGACAAATCAATTGTAAATTTTGGTGTTCCTCAAGGTTTCGTTTTAGGACCACTATTGTTTTCACTGTATATTTTACCTCTTGGGGATGTCATTCGAAAACATAATGTTAAATTTCACTGCTATGCGGACGACACACAGCTGTACATTTCAATGAAACATGGTGAAGCTCCAATATTGCCCTCGCTAGAAGCCTGTGTTTCAGACATAAGGAAGTGGATGGCTGCAAACTTTCTACTTTTAAACTCGGACAAAACAGAGATGCTTGTTCTAGGTCCCAAGAAACAAAGAGAACTTCTGTTCAATCTGACAATTAATCTGGATGGTTGTACAGTCGTCTCAAATAAAACTGTGAAGGACCTCGGTGTTACTCTGGACCCTGATCTCTCTTTTGAAGAACATATCAAGACTGTTTCAAGGACAGCTTTTTTCCATCTACGTAACATTGCAAAAATCAGAAACTTTCTGTCCAAAAATGACGCAGAAAAATTAATCCATGCTTTTGTTACTTCTAGGCTGGACTACTGCAATGCTCTACTTTCCGGCTACCCGGATAAAGCACTAAACAAACTTCAGTTAGTGCTAAATACGGCTGCTAGAATCCTGACTAGAACCAAAAAATTTGATCATATTACTCCAGTGCTAGCCTCCCTACACTGGCTTCCTGTTAAGGCAAGGGCTGATTTCAAGGTTTTACTGCTAACCTACAAAGCATTACATGGGCTTGCTCCTACCTATCTTTCCGATTTGGTCCTGCCGTACATACCTACACGTACGCTACGGTCACAAGACGCAGGCCTCCTTATTGTACCTAGAATTTCTAAGCAAACGGCTGGAGGTAGGGCTTTCTCCTATAGAGCTCCATTTTTATGGAATGGTCTGCCTACCCATGTGAGAGACGCAGACTCAGTCTCAACCTTTAAGTCTTTACTGAAGACTTATCTCTTCAGTAGGTCCTATGATTAAGTGTAGTCTGGCCCAGGAGTGTGAAGGTGAACGGAAAGGCTGGAGCAACGAACCGCCCTTGCTGTCTCTGCCTTGCCGGTTCCCCTCTTTCCACTGGGATTCTCTGCCTCTAACCCTATTACAGGGGCTGAGTCACTAACTTTCTGGTGTTCTTCCATGCCGTCCATGGGAGGGGTGCGTCTCTTGAGTGGGTTGAGTCACTGACGTGGTCTTCCTGTCTGGGTTGGCGCCCCCCCCTTTGGTTGTGCCATGGCGGAGATTTTTGTGGGCTATACTCGGCCTTGTCTTCGGACGATAAGTTGGTGGTTGTAGACATCCCTCTAGTGGTATGGGGGCTGTGCTTTGGCAAAGTGGATGGGGTTATATCCTGTCTGTTTGGCCCTGTCCGGGGGTATCATCGGATGGGGCCACAGTGTCTTCTGATCCCTCCTGTCTCAGCCTCCAGTATTTATGCTGCAGTAGTTTATGTGCCGGGGGGCTAGGGTCAGTCTGTTACATCTGGAGTATTCTCTTGTCTTATCCGGTGTCCTGTGTGAATTTAAATATGCTCTCTCTAATTCTCTCTTTCTCTCTTTCTCTCGGAGGACCTGAGCCCTAGGACCATGCCTCGGGACTACCTGGCATGATGACTCCTTGCTGTCCCCAGTCCACCTGGCCATGCTGCTGTTCCAGTTTCAACTGTTCTGCTTGCGGCTACGGAACCCTGACCTGTTCACCGGAAGTGCTTGTTGCACCCTCGACAACTACAATGATCATTATTATTTGACCATGCTGGTCATTTATGAACATTTTAACATCTTGACCATGTTCTGTTATAATATCCACCTGGCACAGCCAGAAGAGGACTGACCACCCCTCATAGCCTGGTTCCTCTCTAGGTTTCTTCCTAGGTTTTTGGCCTTTCTAGGGAGTTTTTCCTAGGGAGTTTTTCCTAGCCACCGTGCTTCTTTCACATGCATTGCTTGCTGTTTGGGGTTTTAGGCTGGGTTTCTGTACAGCACTTTGAGATTTCAGCTGATATACGAAGGGCTATATAAATAAATTAGATTTGATTTGATTTGATTTATACAATACATGCATGTTTTGTTCAATCAAGTTCATATTTATATCAAAAACCAGCTTTTACATTAGCATGTGACGTTCAGAACTAGCATACCCACCGAAAACTTCCGGTGAATTTACTAAATTACTCACGATAAACGTTGACAAAAAACATAACAATTATTTTAAGAATTATAGATACAGAACTCATTTATGCAATCGCGGTGTCCGATTTTAAAATAGCTTTTTGGTGAAAACACATTTTGCAATATTCTGAGTAGATTGCCAGGCCATCATGGCTAGCTATTTTGACACCAACCAAGTTTGGCACTCACCAAACTCAGATATCTATAAGAAAAATTGTATTACCTTTGCTGTTCTTCGTCAGAATGCACTCCCAGGACTTCTACTTCAACACCCAATGTTGTTTTGGTTCCAAATAATCCATAGTTATATCCAAATAGCTGCGTTTTGTTCTTGCGTTCAAGACACTATCTGAAGGGTGACGCGCCGGCGCATATCGTGACAAAAAAAATTCAAAATATTCCATTACCGTACTTCGAAGCATGTCAAACGCTGTTTAAAATCACTTTTTTTGTGATTTTTCTCGTAAAATAGCGATAATATTCCATCCGGGAGACGTTGTATCCGTTCAAACACTGAAAATAGAAAATGGAGTCGTCTCATGCACGCGCGCACCAGTGTCATTGTTCTCAGAACGACCACTTTCCAAAACCCCTACTGTTTTTTGCCAGGGACTGCAGAGTTATCATTCAACATTCTGGCGCCTTCTGAGAGCCTATGGGAGCCTTAGAAAATGTCACGTTACAGCAGAGATCCTCTATTTTCGATAAAGAGGCTACAGAAGGCCAAGAAATGGTCAGACAGGGCACTTCCCATGTAGAATCTTCTCAGGTTTTGGCCTGCCATATGAGTTCTGTTATACTCACAGACACCATTCAAACAGTTTTAGAAACTTTAGGGTGTTTTCTATCCAAATCAAATAATTATATGCATATTCTAGTTTCTGGGCAGGAGTAATAACCAGATATGTTTTTTATCCGGCCGTGAAAATACTGCCCCCTATCCTAAACAGGTTAAGAGAATGTAACGTTGATTAGGGATATGCACTTGCATATCAGGTGACGTACTTATCAGGTGAAATGAAGGAGATGGGGAACAAAGTGAAAATGACATGACTTGGGAACACCTCTCGGAACCTGGGGCCTAAAGGGGAGACTGGGTGAAAGCATGAGGAAGCTTTTATAGAGCATTCGTTTTTGTGGAACCCAGCAGGAAAGTATCCTGGAGGCATAGAGTGAAGAAAGGCACAGGTGAAGAAAGAGTGGGAATTGTCATGGTCTCAGACTTTGGTTTTCATGCATATATAATTATGCATAGCTTATCACATTGCTAACACTGTTATGTTTTGTGTGTCTTTTTGTTGCTTTCCAAGTCTTGTGCTATTACTCTCTTAGGAACCAGAAGGGGAAGTGGAGAAACTAAAAGCCGCTCCATCTGACATGGAACAAGACAGCAGATTCAGCTGGAATAGCATTTTGTTGTGTGATGAGATGGAAATAAAATTGTGTGATCACAGTGAAGAGACCATAAGTCTCTGAATTTGTAAACCTTGCGGTGAATGTTTGTTCATTGTTTGGTCCATCTGTTAGTTTGTTTAATTCATGTTTTATAATCATTTGTTAGTTTTTTTTAATTCATGTTTTATTATCATTGTTTATCCATTTATTTGTAATTTTCAAGTTTATATACATTGAACATTAGGATGTTATTGTTCAAGAGAAGGGACTGTTGGATTGAACATTGGGATATTAAAGACATGATAGATCAGAGCATAGTATATTAAGGAGTGAGACCTGTTGAAAGACAGAGTGGCTGTGGAATGTGCTGGGTGGATGGGAGGGGATCAAAGGACTGCTGTAGGGGAGGCAGATGGACATCTGTGGACTAGGCGAAGTAGGAGTTGAGGTCAGGAGTTGAGGTCAGATCCCCTGAAGGGAGTAATAAGGGTTTAGTATCCCGTTACCCTCTTCCTGTGGAACCATAAGATGTAAGGATTGGAGAGAAGGAGTGTCTTAAGTGGGATATATATGCGTGTGATGGTGAGAAATGTCTGGCTGTCTGAATTACAGCTGTAAAGACCCTTTGGGTAGAATTAAACTTGGTCAAGCTTCTTTAGTGTCTGTGAGTTATTTACTATGAAAAATAACACTTCTTTAAAATCATGTGCACTTGTCTCCTATGGGAGACGAAATGTTTCAGCAAAGGAGAGATTTGCATCCAAAAACAACCTTTTTTATTAACCTTTTTTATTGTAGATACAAGTTGACCAACTCTCGCTCCAACACTTCATCTCTAATACAGTGAGGGAAAAAAGTATTTGATCCCCTGCTGATTTTTTACGTTTGCCCACTGACAAAGAAATGATCAGTCTATAATTTTAATGGTAGGTTTATTTGAACAGTGAGAGACAGAATAACAAAAAAATCCAGAAAAACACATGTCAAAAATGTTATAAATTGATTTGCATTTTAATGAGGGAAATAAGTATTTGACCCCCTCTCAATCAGAAAGATTTCTGTCTCCCAGGTGTCTTTTATACAGGTAACGAGCTGAGATTAGGAACACACTCTTAAAGGGAGTGCTTCTAATCTCAGCTTGTTACCTGTATAAAAGACTCCTGCCCACAGAAGCAATCAATCAGATTCCAAACTTTCCACCATGGCCAAGACCAAAGAACTCTCCAAGGATGTCAGGGACAAGATTGTAGACTTACACAAGGCTGGAATGGGCTACAAGACCATCGCCAAGCAGCTTGGTGAGAAGATGACAACAGTTGGTGCGATTACTCGCAAATGGAAGAAACACAAAAGAACTGTCAATCTCCCTTGGCCTGAGGCTCCATGCAAGATCTCACCTCGTGGAGTTGCAATGATCATGAGAACGGTGAGGAATCAGCCCAGAACTACACGGGAGTATCTTGTCAATGATCTCAAGGCAGCTGGGACCATAGTCACCAAGAAAACAATTGGTAACACACTATGCCGTGAAGGACTGAAATCCTGAAGCGCCCGCAAGGTCCCCCTGTTCAAGAAAGCACATATACATGCCGTCTGAAGTTTGCCAATGAACATCTGAATTATTCAGAGGACAACTGGGTGAAAGTGTTGTGGTCAGATGAGACCAAAATGGAGCTCTTTGGCATCAACTCAACTCGCCGTGTTTGGAGGAGGAGGAATGCTGCCTATGACCCCAAGAACATCATCCCCACCATCAAACATGGAGGTGGAAACATTATGCTTTGGGGTGTTTTTCTGCTAAGGGGACATGACAACTTCACCGCATCAAAGGGATGATGGACGGGGCAATGTACCGTCAAATCTTGGGTGAGAGAGCTGAAGGTTCGAGTTGCCAAATGTCAGCCTCGAAACCTTAATGACTTGGAGAAGATCTGCAAAGAGGAGTGGGACAAAATCCCTCCTGATATGTGTGCAAACCTGGTGGCCAACTACAAGAAACGTCTGACCTCTGTGATCGCCAACAAGGGTTTTGCCACCAAGTACTAAGTCATGTTTTGCAGAGGGGTCAAATACTTATTTCTCTCATTAAAATGCAAATCATTTTATCACATTTTTGACATGCGTTTTTCTGGATTTTTTGTTGTTATTCTGTCTCGCACTGTTCAAATAAACCTACCATTAAAATTATAGACGGATCATTTTTTTTGTCAGTGGGCAAGCGTACAAAATCAGCAGGGGATCAAATACTTTTTTCCCCTCACTGTAAGTGGTGACACGTTAGAAAGTATAAAAGGATTCATAAGAGGAAATACTGACATCTGTGTCTCCCGCAAGACAACACCACTCTCAACTGTCGTATTCACGTATTCAATGGAATCTAAGTATTTCACTACAGCGCTTTTCATCCTTGAGGCTGATTTTATGCACTCATACCCAATGATAGCGCCAACTGCTAAGCTACATTCTTCCACTGAACACTTAGCCGGAGCAGGAATCTTTACTCCATGCCACCGACTAAGTTTTTCAAACCTCAACCCTCCTCGAGTGGCCATTGCAACCAGTCCCACATGCTGGATGCGCCCTCGAGGAAAACAACCTCAACTATCACACCACTCCTATACGTGCTTAGTGATAGTGAGACAAAGATAACCTTAAAACAACGGAACTAATCAATATCTATACACAGTTGAAGTCGGAAGTTTAGATACATCTTAGTCAAATACATTTATACTCAGTTCTTCACAATTCCTGAAATTAAATCCTAGTAAAAATTCCCTGTCTTAGATCAGTTAGGATCACCACTTTATTTTAAGAATGTGAAATGTCAGAATAATAGTTGAGAGAATGATTTATTTCAACTTTTATTTATTTCATCACATTCCCAGTGGGTCAGAAGTTTACATACACTCAATTAGTATTTGGTAGCATTGCCTTTAAATTGTTTAACTTGGGTCAAACATTTCAGGTAGCCTTCCACAAGCTTCCCACAACAAATTGGATGAATTTTGGCCCATTCCTCCTGACAGAGCTGGTGTAACTGAGTCAGGTTTGTAGGCCTCCTTGCTCGCACACGCTTTTTCAGTTCTGCCCACAAATTTTCTATGCAATTGAGGTCAGGGTTTGTGATGGCTATTCCAATACCTTGACTTTGTTGTCCTTAAGCCATTTTGCCGCATCTGTGGAAGTATGGTTGGGGTCATTGTCCATTTGGAAGACCCATTTGCGACCAAGCTTTAACTTCCTGACTGATGCCTCAAGATGTTGCTTCAATATATCCACATAATGTTCCTCCTCATGATGCCATCATTTATGTGAAGTGCACCAGTCCCTCCTGCAGCAAAGCACCCCCACAACATGATGATGCCACCCCTGTGCTTCACGGTTGGGATGGTGTTCTTTGGCTTGCAAGCATCCCCCTTTTTCCTCCAAATATAACAATGGTCATTATGTTCAAACAGTTCTATTTTTGTTACATCAGACCAGAGGACATTTCTCCAAAAAGTACGATCTTTGTCCCCATGTGCAGTTGCAAACCAAACCAACCAGATTTTGGAGCAGTGGCTTCTTCCTTGCTGAGCGGCCTTTCAGGTTATGTCGATAAAGGACTCATTTTACTGTGGATATAGATACTTTTGTACCAGTTTCCTCCAACATCTTCACAAGGCCCTTTGCTGTTGTTTTGGGATTGATTTGCACTTCTCGCGCCAAAGTACGTTCATCTCTAGGAGACTGAACGCGTCTCCTTCCTGAGCGGTATGACGACTGCGTGGTCCCATGGTGTTTATACTTGCGTACTATTGTTTGTACAGATGAATGTGGTACCTACGTTCAGGCGTTTGGAAATTGCTCCCAAGGATGCACCAGACTTGTGGAGGTCAACATAGAAGGGCCTTTGCCATAAAAGGAACATAAAATTTGACATGCCAATTAGGATCTGGCTAAGCAACCAGTTGTAGAACCCATTGCCCTTTATGGTAAATAAAAATAACAAGAAAATTGTGTCGTCTTGTTATCTTAATATAAGACACTTTAATGATTTATAATTTTACTTTTGATACTGAAGTGCCTTTAAGACCAAATACTTTTAGACTAACTCAAGTTGTATTTTACTAGGTGACTTACTTTTACTTGAGTCATTCTTTTTTAAAGGTATCTATACTTAAAATAAACTTTTACTCAAGTATGAAAATTGGGTAGTTTTTCCACCACTGCTTATATTTATGTTTATTTATTTTCCCTTTTGTACTTTAACTATTTTCACATCATTACAACACTGTAAATAGACATAATATGACATTTGAAATGTCTTTATTCTTTCTGAACTTTTGTAAGTGTAATGTTTACTGTTATTTTTTTATTGTTTATTTCACTTTTGTTTATTATCTATTTAACTAGCTTTGGCAATGTAAATATATGTTTCCCATGCCAATAAATCCGTTAAATTGAAATAGAAATTGAATTGAGTGTAACGGCCGTCGGAAGAGAGAGTAGACCAAGGTGCAGCGGAGTTAGTGTTCATCTTCAGGAATTTATTAAACAAGGTGAACACTATACAAAAACAAGAAAACCGACAGCCAAACAGTACTGTCAGGTGCAAACACGAAACAGAAACAATCCCCCACAAAACCCAAAGGAAAAATAAGGAGCCTATGTGCGACTCCCAATCAGCAACAACGAACGACAGCTGTGCCTGATTGGGAGCCACACATGGCCCAAAACAAAGAAATACAAAAACATAGAAAAATGAACATAGAACGCTGACCCAATGTAACACCCTGGCCTAACCAAAAATAAAGAACAAAAACCCGTCTCTATGGCCAGGGCGTTACATTTAGAGAGACAGAGACGAGAGCGAGAGAGAGAGAGAGAGAGAGAGAGAGAAGAAAGACAGAGAGAGAACAGAGAGAGAGACAGACAGAGACAAAGAGAGAAAGACAGGGAGAGAGAAGAGAGAAAAATACACAGAGAGAGAGAGAGAGAGAGAGAGAGAGAGAGAGAGAGAGAGAGAGAGCGAGAGAGAGAGAGAGAGAGAGAGAGACAGAGACAGAGAGAAGAGATTGAAAGAGTTTGAGTTTTAACCTCACTAGGGGGTGTGGGACGCTAGCGTCCCACCTGGCCAACATCCAGTGAAATTGCAGAGCGCCAAATTCAAAAACAGAAATACTCATTATAAAATTTCATGAAACATACAAATGTTATACATGGGTTTAAAGATAAACGTCTTGTTAATCCAACCAAGGTGTCAGATTTCAGATTTGGGAAAGGGGGGCAGTATTGAGTAGCTTGGATGAATAGGCAAAAATATGAGAAAAAATCCAACCAGGAAGTGGGAAATCTGAAGTTTGTAGTTTTTCAAATGATTGCCTATCCAATATACAGTGTCTGTGGGGTCATATTGCACTTCCTAAGGCTTCCACTAGATGTCAACAGTCTTTAGAACGTTGTTTCAGGCTTCTACTGTGAATGAGGAGAAAATGAGATCTGATTGTATCAGGTGTCTGGCAGTAGGCCATGAGCTCAGTCTCGCGCACAGCCATGAGCGCAAGCCACATTCCCTTTCCTTTCTGAAGACAAAGGAATTGTCCGGTTGGAATATTATTGAAGATTTATGATAAAAACATCCTAAAGACTGATTCTATACATCGTTTGACATGTTTCTACAAACTGTAATGGAACTATTTTTACTTTTCGTCTGGACTAAATGCGTGCACCTTGTGAATTTGGAATGCTGGACTAAACGCGTGAACAAAATGGAGGTATTTGGACATAAAGATGAACTTTATTGAACAAAATGAACATTTATTGTGGAACTGGGATTCCTGGGAGTGCATTCCGATGAAGATCATCAAAGGTAAGTGAATATTTATAACGCTGTTTCTGACTTCTGTTGACTCCACAACATGGCGGATATCTGTATGGCTTATTTTGGTGTCTGAACGCTGTACTCAGATTATGGCATGGTGTGATTTTGCCGTAAAGCTTTTTTGAAATCTGACACAGCGGTTGGAATAAAGAGAAGTGTATCTTTAATTCTATGTAAAACACTTGTATCTTATATCAACGTTTATGATTAGTATTTCTGTAAATTGATGTGGCTCCCTGCAAAATCACTGGATGTTTTGGAGGGAAAACATTACTGAACATAACACGCCAATGTAAACTGAGATTTTTGGATATAAATATGAACTTTATTGAACAAAACATACATATATTGTGTAACATGAAGTCCTATGAGTGCCATCTGATGAAGATCATCAAAGGTTAGTGATTAATTTTATTTCTATTTCTTCTTTTTGTGACTCCTCTCTTTGGCTGGAAAATGGCTGTATCTTTTCTTGTGACTAGGCGCTGACCTAACATAATCGCAAGGTATGCTTTCTCCGTAAAGCCTTTTTGAAATCGGACACTGTGGTTGGATTAATGAGAAGTTCATCTTTAAAATGGTGTATAATCTTGTATGTTTGAGGAATTTTAATTATGAGATTTTTGTTGTTTTGAATTTGGCGCCCTGCACTTTCATTGGCTGTTGGCAGGGTGGGACGCTAGCATTTCTCAGGGAGGTTTTAAGGCGAAAGCATACCATGCGATTATCTGAGGACAGCGCCCAGGAGACAAATCATTACAAACAGTAACAAGCCAAGTAGAGGAGTTACACATGTCAGAAATAGTGATAAAATGAATCACTTACCTTTGATGATATTCATAAGTTTGCACTCACAAGACTCCCATTTACTCAATAAATGTTTGTTTTGTTCGATAAAGTCCATGTCTATATCCAAAAACATCTGTTTTGTTAGCACGTTTTGTTCAATAATCCACTGTCTCAAACAACATCCGGTGAAATTGCAGAGCGTGAAACTCAAAGAAACAGAAATTCTCATAATAAACATACATAAAAGATACAAATGTTATACACCAGCTTAAAGATAAACTTTTTTTTAATCCAACCGCTGTGTCAGATTTCAAGTCTTTACGGTGAAAGCAAACCATGTGATTATCTGAGAACAGCGCCCAGCAGACAAATCATTACAAACAGTTAGCAGCCAAGCAGAGGAGAAACAAAAGTCAGAAATAGAGATAAAATGTATCACTTACCTTTGATGATCTTCATATGGTTGCACTCCAAAGACTCCATGTTACACAACAAATGTTTGTTTTGTTCGATAATGTCCCTCTTTATGTCCAAAAACCTCCGTTTTGTTGGGGCGTTTTGTTCAGCAATCCATTGGAACAAAGCACGGTCACAACAGATAGACGAAAAATCTAAAAAGTACAATAAAAGTTCGTAGAAACATGTCAAACGATGTTTAAAATCAATCCTCAGGTTGTTTTTGTCATATATAATCAATAATATTTCAACCGGACAAAAGCTTCGTCAATAGAAAAGGAGAAACAAGAAAGGCGCGCTCACGATCGCGAGCTGGACTCATCAAATCAAATGTATTTATATAGCCCTTCTTACATCAGCTGATATCTCAAAGTGCTGTACAGAAACCCAGCCTAAAACCCCAAACAGCAAGCAATGCAGGTGTAGAAGCACGGTGGCTAGGAAAAACTCCCTAGAAAGGCCAAAACCTAGGAAGAAACCTAGAGAGGAACCAGGCTATGAGGGGTGGCCAGTCCTCTTCTGGCTGTGCCGGGTGGAGATTATAACAGAACATGGCCAAGATGTTCAAATGTTCATAAATGACCAGCATGGTCAAATAATAATAATCACAGTTGTCGAGAGTGCAACAAGTCAGCACCTCAAGAGGAAATGTCAGTTGGCTTTTCATAGCTGATCATTGAGAGGATCTCTACCGCTCCTGCTGTCTATAGAGAGTTGAAAACAGCAGGTCTGGGACAGGTAGCACGTCCAGTGAACAGGTCAGGGTTCCATAGCCGCAGGCAGAACAATTGAAACTGGAGCAGCAGCACGGCCAGGTGGACTGGGGACAGCAAGGAGTCATCATGTCAGGTAGTCCTGAGGCATGGTCCTAGGGCTCAGGTCCTCCGCGAGAGAGAAAGAAAGAGAGAAAGAGAGAGAATTAGAGAGAGCATACGTAAATTCACACAGGACACCGGATAAGACAGAAGAAATACTCCAGATATAACAGACTGACTCTAGCCCCCCGACACATAAACTACTGCAGGCATAAATACTGGAGGCTGAGACTGGAGGGGTCAGGAGACACTGTGGCCCCATCCGACGATACCCCCGGACAGGGCCAAACAGGAAGGATATAACCCCACCCACAAGCACAATTTCATGTCTGGAAATTTCCACTGTCCACTCATTGAAAGTGCTTTATCTCCCTCATTTTTCAGAGTAAAAGCCTGAAACAATGCCTAAAGACTGGCCACATGTAGAAGAAGCCATAGAGATCATGAACTGGGTCCTAAGTCTTTGTATGGTGGATAGGCTTTCAATGGAAAAACAGCCTTTCAAAATAATAGTACCTGAATGGATTTTCCTCAGGTTTTCGCCTGCCATATCAGTTCTGTTAAACTCACAGACATTATCTTAACAGTTTTGGAAACTTTAGAGTGTTTTCTATCCAAATCTAATTATATGCATATCCTAGCTTCTGGGCCTGAGTAGCAGGCAGTTTACTACCCTAGTGAAGTTAAAATTTGGTCTGGGAACCCACAGCACGATAAACACTCATACAAAACTATGGTTACACATCAATTAAAAACACAACACCAAATCTTCCTCCACAGTAACTAAACACAACAGCCTCTGAAAACCCATAAACAGATCAATGTTGTTAACCTGATCCACCTCTATGCAGACGACACCATTCTGTATACTTCTGGCCCTTCTTTGGAAACTGTGTTAACTAACCTCCAGACGAGCTTCAATGCCATACAACTCTCCTTCTGTGGCCTCCAACTGCTCTTAAACGCCGGTAAAACTAAATGCATGCTATTCAATCGATCACTGCCCACACCTGCTCGCCCGTCCAGCGTCACTACTCTGGACGGCTCTAACTTAGAATACGTGGACAACTACAAATACCTAGGTGTCTGGTTAGACTGTAAACTCTCCTTCCAGACTCACAATAAGCATCTCCAATCCAAAATTAAATCTAGAATCGGCTTCCTATATCGCAACAAAGCATCCTTCACTCATGCTGCCAAACACACCCTTGTAAAACTGACCATCCTACCGATCCTCGACTTCGGTGATGTCATCTATAAAATAGCCTCCAACACTCTACTCAACAAACTGGATGCAGTCTATCACAGTGCCATCCGTTTTGTCACCAAAGCCCCATACACTACCCACCATTGCGACCTGTACACTCTCGTTGGTTGGCCCTCGCATCATACTTGTCGCCAAACCCACTGGCTACAGGTTATCTACAAGTCTCTGCTAGGTAAAGCCCCGCCTTATCTCAGCTCACTGGTCACCATAGCAGCACCCACTTGTAGCATGCACTCCAGCAGGTATATCTCACTGGTCACCCCAAAGCCAATTCCTCCTTTGGCCGCCTTTCCTTCCAGTTCTCTGCTGCCAATGACTGGAACGAAGTGCAAAAATCTCTGAAGCTGGAGACTCATATCTCCCTCACTAGCTTTAAGCACCAGCTGTCAGAGCAGCTCACAGATCACTGCACCTGTACATAGATGGGCTGTTTACAGATGGGCTATCTACCTACCTCGTCCCCATACTGTATTTATTTATTTTGCTCCTTTGCACCCCAGTATCTCTACTTGCACATTCATCTTCTGCACAGCTACCATTCCAGTGTTTAATTGCTATATTGTAATTACTTTGCCACCATGGCCTATTTATTGCCTTAACTTACCTCATTTGCACTCACTGTATATAGACTTTTTGTTTTCTTTTGTTCTACTGTATTATTGACTATATGTTTTGTTTATCCCATGTGTAACTCTGTGTTGGATTATGTGTTGAATTGCTACACTTTATCTTGGCCAGGTCGCAGATGCAAATGAGAACTTGTTCTCAACTAGCCTACCTGGTTAAATAAAGGTCAAATAAAAATAAAGAATACATGTTAAGGTTCTCTCAAATGCATTAAAGGTGTATTAGGGGGCCTCCTCAGCTAGAGTCAATTGGGAAAAGAGTGAATTGCTGTGGACAGGTCAGTTTCAGACAGGGTCCGCTCCGAGGTTCCCAGGGGGGATTCAGTGGGGCAGAGATGGGATGAAGACTTTGGTTTTTTTTCTAGGTTCTGATGTCTTTCAGAAAAATAACTGGGAGGGTGTAGTGGAGAAAGTGATTGTCAAGGTGGAAATGGGTGCTACCCCAGCTGTCTTATAGGGGAAGGGTGTGGTTGGTGGTCTTTATACAAACTGCCTATTGATAAGAGGACAGCTGCCCTTCAATGGAGGATAATACATGAAGCCATAGCCACCAATATCATCTGGTACATCTGGATCCTACTATTGGGGAAGGGTGTCCATTCTGTGCTAAGTCTGAAACTCTGGCACATCTGTTCTTACAGTGTCCCAGGTTGGTTGGGATGATTGACCTGATCCCTACTTGGTTCTCAGCTCTGGGAGAGGTTCTCTTCCCAACAGTTTATATTCGGGCTAAGTACAGGTTTAAAATCAAATCAAATCAGATTGTATTAGTCAACTGCGCCGAATACAACAGGTGTAGACCTTAGTGAAATAGTTGCTTACGAGCCCCTAACCAACAATGCAGTTTAAAAAAATACAGGCAAGAATAAGAAATAAAAGTAACTAGTAATTAAAGACCAGCAGTAAAATAACAATAGCGTTACTATATACAGGGGGTACTGGTACAGAGTCAATGTGCGGGGGCACCGGTTAGTCGAGGTAATATGTACATGAAGGTAGAGTTATTAAAGTGACTATGCATAGATGATAACAAAAGAGAGTAGCAGCGACTATGCATAGATGATTACAAAAGAGAGTAGCAGCGGTGTAAAATAAGGGGGGGGGGGCATTTGTGTCAGGGGAAGCTAAGTTAGCAATATGGAAGACGCAAAAGAACAGTATTCGGGGGCAGGGGTCTGTAGATGTGGTGGGTATGATGGAGGGGATGTTGGCAGCGAGACTGAGGGTTGAGTTTGCCTATTCCAAAATTGATTTTTATTTATTTCACCTTTATTTAACTAGGCAAGTCAGTTAAGAACAAATTCTTATTTTCTATGACGGCCTAGGAACAGTGGGTTAACTGCCTGTTCAGGGGCAAAACGACAGATTTGTACCTTGTCAGCTCAGTGATTTGAACTTGTAACCTTTCAGTTACTAGTCCAACACTCTAACCACTAGGCTACCCTGCCGCCCCCTAACATCCTCACCCCCTGTAATAAAAACTGTCACGACATCTGCATACACAGACAGTGCTATCATGGGACCCTTCATTACCCCTGGCACAGAGAAACCAGTAAGCCTTACTCTTAAAAAACAAAGCATTGGTTCAATTGCCAGACAATATAACTGTCCTGAAATTGGGCATCCCTGCCTGATACTCCTTTGGACGGGGATGGGGCAACTCTAACCACCCCCCACCTTCACCATACATGAGGCCCCAGCATACAGTAAACTCATCCAAGACAAAAAACATCCCCAAACCCAAAGGCTTTCATTGTTTTGAACAAGTACTGGTGGTCCACACGGTCAAAGGCCTTCTCCTGATCCAAATAAATTAAACCCACATTCACATCAGACAGTTTACAAATGTCAAAAACATTATTAGAAACATCAACAATAGTGCGGTCAGGTACACAGTAAGACTGGTCCTTGTGGACCAACAGCCCCAGATATTCTTTCAACCTGTTTGAGAGACATTTAGATACAATTTTATATTCAGCACACAGCAATGCAACAGGTCACCAAGTTTTTAGAAGAGCCAAATCCCCCTTTTTTGCCAACAATGAAAGCACAGCACGTTGACAGGATACAGGAAGAGAACCCTCATGAAAAGATTCACACACCACTTCATTTAAATCCCCCCCAATAGACCCCCAAAAGCGCTTATAGAACTCAGATGGGAAACCATCAATGCAAAGGGCTCGGCCTGGTGAGAGCTGCAAAACTGCTGTGGACAGCTCCTGCAGGGTAATGTCAGTCCAAAGCATCTCTTTGCTCGGGACCCAATTGAGGAAGTCCATGTAACAACTGTTCAGCACACAGAGAATCACAATCCTCCTCCTTATAGAGGGCAGAGTAGAAATTCACGGCATGTTGGCGCATTTCCTTAACTGTCATCCGTGGTCACCTTCAGGGAGACGAAGGCATTGCCATGTCGACTGCCCTAGATTATATAAAAAAAGTGCTAGGAGCATCCATATCCTTGAGGGTAGCAAAGTGAGACCTAATCAAGGCCCCTTCACTCTTTCATGTAGAAAAGCCCTCAGTTCATGTCTCTGTAAGTTCATGACTAGTCCCGGGTCATTCTGATTGAGCAACATCAATTCAATAGATTTGATGTCCTGTTCAAGGGCCCTGATAGTCTCTTTAACTTCAATGCGAGACAGAGCAGTATACTGTTGACAAAACACCTGTATTTGGGCCTTCCCAACCTCCCACCATTGTCTCAAGGACTCAATTCCATTTAGTAACCCTCCATTTTTTACAATTTTTTTTTTTTTCACAAAACATGACATCATGTATCACCTTAACATTAAAATACCAATAAGGTGAGGACCTTCATGGACAGGATAAGTGAATATCAACAGACACATTATGGTGATCAGAGAAACCCACAGGAGTAATGTCACACCTTCCAACCCTACTACAGTAGTGATCAGATACACACAACCTGTCTAACCTTCCAACCCTACTACAGTAGTGATCAGATACATACAACCAATCCATGGTTTTCTTCTGATCTCTCTTGTATTATTCCCGAACGTAATCTAGCCAGGGCTAAAGCAAGGAAATCATGTTCTGATGCTGATTGGCTTATTTTTAGGCCATTACGAAACAAGTGTTATTTTCTTCTCAGGAAGGTCAAGTCTGAATATTTTATGTCTGTTACCACTGATAACCTGAATGACCCTAGAAAGGTTTGGAAGGCTATTAAGTCAATGTCTGGAAACAGTGATGTTAACAAATTACCGTCATGTGTATTGAAGGACTTTGTTGCTGTATATGACAAAACTGAAATGCTGAATTGTTTCAATGAGCACTTTGTATCATCTGGTAGGCTGTTTGATTCAGTGTCCTCTGTCTTTGTACAACCATGTGTGGTTGATCCAGTGAGAGCTGGTCAAACTTTTGGCTTTTTGCCATTCTCAGTGCAGGAGGTACATAAAGCCCTGAAATCCTTAGATCAGAGAAAGCCTGCAGGTCCTGATCTTCTGGATCCCTGCTTTTTAAATCTGACAGCTGATTTCATAGATGAACCACTTACATATTTGTTCAATCTAACCCTGGAATGTAATGAAATTACAAAGATCTGGAAATCAGCATTTGTCCTACCACTTTTAAAAGTGGGAGATCCAACTCTTTTAAATAATTATAGGCCAATCTCAAAGCTGTCACCCCTGGTGAAAATACTTGAAACCCTTGTGAGTGAACAGCTAAGAGTTTTTATTTACTAACTCTATTTTATCAATGTACCAATCGGGCTTCACGAAGAAGCATAGCACAATTACAGCAGCCATGAAGGTTTTAAATGATATCACTGAAGCCCTTGACAAAAACAGCACTGTGTCTCACTTTTTATTGATCTCTAAGGCTTTTGATAAAGTTGATCATGCTATACTAAGGCAGAGTGTAGGTCTTTCGGAGCATGCAGTTGCATGGTTTGCTAACTATCTGTCTGATAGAACTCAGTGCACTCAATTTGATGGGCTCATGTCTGTTAAATTGTCTGTCTGTAATGGTGTGCCCCAAGGCTCTGTACTTGGTCCTCTCTTATTCACTATTTATATAAATAATTTAGACAAAAATGTCCAAAATGCGCAACTTCATTTTTGTGCTGATGATACTGTTATTTACTGTTGTGCCTCATCTCTTACAAAAGCTTTCCAGAACTTGCAAACTGCTTTTTATACTGTTCAACATACCTTGTGTCAATTGAAGCTTATCCTCAATACTGATAAAACTAAACTAATGGTGTTCTCTAAAGCAAGAAATAGACCTCTGAACTTTTCACCTATTATTACCTGTCAGGGCAATGAGATTGAGACTGTAAACTCATATAAATATATTGGAATTTTAATTGATGACGGCCTCTTTTAAATTGCATATTCAACAACTTACAAAAAAATTGAAGCTGAAATTGGGATTTTATTTTAGAAATTAGGCCTGTTTTTCTTTTGAAGCCAGAAGGAGGCTAGAATCAGCTACATTTTTGCCTTTACTAGATTGTGGGGATATTTTATATATGAATGCTTCCACTCAGTGTTTGAGATCAATTGACACCCTTTACCATGGCACTTTGAGATTTATTTTAAACTGCAAAACCCTTATGCACCACTGCACTTTGTATACCAGGGTTGGCTGGCCTTCTCTAGTCACTCGTAAGCTCAGTCACTGGTATACTTTTATTTACAAAGCCATTTGGGGTGTACTACCTTTTTATTTGGGCATTTGTATTGTTCAGAAATGTGGTGGGTACTCTTTGTTCACTGGACTTTATCCTGCTAACTGTTCCAAACGTCCGAACTGAATTTGGTAAAAGGGCTTTTATGTACTCTGCGCCATCGTCTTGGAACGCCTTACAAAATACTTTTAAACTGGATGAACTAGTCCCGATTGGTATTTTTAAATCACTGATGAATGATTTTGAGACTGATTCCCTGACCTGTCAATGTTTTTAAGTTGCTGTTTTTGATTTTGTTATACTCTTGTGAATTCTATGGTTTTTACTAGAATACTTGTAGTTTTTCATGTTGTTTGTCTGTAATTTTTGTAATGACTTGGTGCTTCCTATCTTGGCCAGGACGCCCTTGAAAAAGAGATTTTAAATATCAATGAGCCCTTCTTGGTTAAATAAAGGTTAAATACATTTAAAAAAAAATTTAAACCTGTCTAACCTTGCTGCACTGACACCACCTTCATTAACTTTCAACCATGTGTACTGCCTAACTTTTGCATTCCTTACTCTCCACACATCAGAAAGCTCAAACTCAGTTAATAGACCAGACAGGCAAGTAGCTGACCGCAGGTGAGGTTCTTCAGCAGCGCGGTCAACAGTAGAATCCACCGTACAGTTCCAGTCCCCCCCTAAAATCATACACCCCTCTTTGTCACACTGTCTTAAGGTTTCCATTCTTTTATCAAATACAGCAAAATGCTCTGTACCCTCATTAGGAGCATAAACATTCCAAAAAAACAAATTTTAAAAAACCATAACATCCGCCTTGACCAATAAAACCCAACTTTTGACAATCTCTGTTGTAGATACCACAGTCACACCTAAGCCTAAGGAAAACAAAATTGCCACCCCAGCACTGAAATTAGTACCATGACTGAGTATATGCTGCCCCTCCCACCACATACCCCAGTCAACCTAATTACTATGTGTCTCCCGTAGAAAAACTATATTAAACCTTTCTGTTTTATTACTTCTAATACCCAAGCCCTCTTATTCCTGTCCCTTCCCCCATTAATATTGAAATAACCCACCCTTGGTACCTCCATATAGAAAAGAGAAAGGAAAAGCAGAAGAAACCACAGAGAAACCAGACAGAGAAAAGAAGACCCTATGAGGCATAATCATCATCATTGTTTTAATTTTCTCTTAACCTTACCACGTTTCCCACTACCTTTTGCTGCGGTGACAGCGCAACAAATTTCCTCAAGTGAAAGCGCTTCTTCTCATGTCAGAGTGACCATCGGGTTTTTGGTCACCTCCCTGACCAAGGCCCTTCTCCCCTGATTGCTTAGTTTGGCCAGGCAGGAAGAGTCTTGGTGGTTCCAAACTTCTTCCATTTAAGAATGGAGGCCACTGTGTTCTCCGGGACCTTCAATGCTGCAGAAATGTTTTGGTTCCCTTCCCCAGAGCTGTGCCTCGACACAATCCTGTCTCGGATCTCTACGGATCTCTCCTTCGACCTCATAGCTTGGTTTTTGCGCTGACATGCACTGTCAACTTTGAGACCTCATATAGACAGATGTGTGCCTTTCCAAATCATCTCCAATCAATTGAATTTACCACAGGTGGACTCCAATCAAGTTGTAGAAACATCTCAAGTATGATCAATGGAAACAGGATGCACATGAGCTCAATTTGGTGTCTCATAGCAAAGGGTCTGAATTGTAATGTAAATAAGGAATTTCTGTTTTGTATTTTTAATACATTTGCAAAATATTCTGAAAACCTGTTTTCACTTTGTCATTATGGGGTATTGTGTGTAGATTGCTGATGATTTTTTTTTTTTAAGCCATTTCAGAAAAAGGCTATAGCGTAACAAAATGTGGAAAAAGTCAAGGATCTGAATACTTTCCGAAGGCACTGTAAACAGTGCCAACTGTTGGAGTTAGCATAGGGCTAACGTGTACCATGTTTTCTGATGGGACCATCTACAATTTAGCGTTCTGTCACATGCAAGTAAATCGACGATTTTAATTGACTGATATGCATTTTGAGCTGGAGAACCCATTTAACTTTAAAACGTTACTTATATTCGCAAGTATGGCCCCATAATGTTTTGGGCTTTGAAATGGCACTTTAGTCTTTGCCAATTGTCCCCCTATCTTTTAGACACACACACATACAGACGTAAGACCTTCATTTCACCACTTTCGTTGCTGAGAATTTTCCTGTGCAGCAGAAAATGCAAACTTGTAGTGTATTTGTGGTTTAAAAAACCTTCTAAAGTTGATAATTTCCACTTTAAAATGTCAGACTTCACTTGCCTTAATGAAAGATTCATCATCCCCTTCAGAAAAATGTCCATGAATTATAATCCACATAATAATTCACATTTCCTGCTTCTGCAGGATTATTTTTCTGCTGTAGAAAACTGGCTCAAATTAAGATCCTACATCTACATGCGTGTGTACGTGTGTGCGCATGTGCATGAGCTATGAAACTTTGGCTGTCTACATCTATGTCAGATTCTCTGATGGGGCGTAGTGTTGTTGAAAGACAGGCCTTCTGCAGTCCTGAGAACGAAAAAAAATCTGTTCAACTCTGTACCGGTACCCCCTGTATATAGCCCCGCTATTTTTATTTACTGGTGCTCTTTAATTATTTGTTATTCTTATCGCTTACTTTTTGTTTGTAGGTGTTTTCTTAAAACCTCATTGTGGGTTAAGGGCTTGGAAGTTGTAAGCATATCACTGTAAGGTCTACACCTGTTGTATTCGGGGGCATGTGACAAATACAATTTGATTTGATTTGAATTTGTACTGTACGGGCAGTGGAGTGTAGTGGAGTAAAAGTTAAAGTTGTCAAAAATATAAATAGTAAAGTACAGATACCCCCGCCCCCCCCCCCCCCCAAAAAAATACTTAAGTACTACTTTAAAGTATTTTTACTTAGTTACTTTACACCACTGATCTTTGATGCTTCCAAAAAGAAAGCTGCAACACAGCTAGCAAGAAGAAACATAAAGACAGAGATACGCAGGAAGTGAAGAGATGGGAAAATAAAGCTTTCTGCAATGTACAGAAAGAGAAAGAGAGAGAGCGAGAGAGATGTCAAATCTGCAAGCAGTCCATTAATTGGGTTATAAAACTGACTCCTGTGTTACACTATGAGGATGTAGAGCGGGCTGAAAGGAGAGACAGAGATATAGAAAGTCTGAGCATGGGAAGAGCAAACGTATAGAAATAAAAATGTATTGTTTTTTATGTTACAATACCACCCTCGTGTGGTTAAAAAATGGAACAATCCATGATTGGCATTGAAGTTGCACAGGATACTCTATGGCTAGCAGGTGAATAGGGTGTTGGGGTAGTAACCAAAGGTTTGCTAGTTTAACTCCCCGAGCTGACATGGTGAAAAATGTGTCACTTAACCCTAATTGCTCCAGGGTCAGACCCTGGCTACGACCCCACTCTGAGGGTGTCTATTCGCACATGTATTGATACACAATTGTACATGTGTGAAATAGGAAAACATAAATCACCCACCTAATTAATATGAACCCTCTACTGCATACATTCTGGTTGAAATATATATTCCATCCAATGTTTTGGAAGATTTAGGTTCTGATAATGTATCAATAATAAAACACATTTTTAACCCCCACAGCCAGAATCTTTTTGGGTTGTCTCAGGGCAATGCTGTGCCATAAGGGTACTAAAACACGAAGGAATTATTTTTTTTTTTAAATAATCTGATATTTTCAGAACATTTATTAAGTGAAACAGTAGAAGCAAGCACTCTTTTTCACTGTCCTCAAACCCACTGTCCTCACTATTAAAGGGTATGATTCCAACTGCTCGATTAGGCTCCTCGCCAATAGAAAATATTCTGTTGCCTGTGGGCAATGATGTGCAGTAGAGGGTTAAGTACTTGGATGGGTATTCTCCAGGCTTGTGGTTTGGAAATAAAGCAGAACGAGGGAAGAGCTAGGCTACATTAGTTTTAAGCACTAGTTTTAAGAAAAATGTACACAGTTGCATGACAACAGTTATGTTCTGTGACACTTTACTAAGGTGCGTCTCAATGCTGGGGTAACAGTTCAGATGATAAGTGTTATTTTAATCTTATCAGAGGGATGATAAATTTCAGACATCGAACTTTGACCCCTTCAAAGCAACTCAAGAGGTCAATTCACATCACAGTCTGTAATGAGCACGAGGGGAGACAGAGAGCTGGTTTCAAGTGCAGGTGTTTATTGCAAAGGACCACAGGAGGAGGCAGGTAGCTGGGTCCAGGGGCAGGCAGAAGGTCATACACAGGGGGTCCAAAAGGGCAACAGTACAGGCAGGGAAAAGGCTAGTAACGTAGTCTGGGAGATCAAGCAATAGGTAGATAACAGGAAATCTGATAGGCTAAAGTACAGGCAGGGGATAGGCAAAAGGTGTCATTAGTGAGGCAGGAAAAAACAATCATACACAGGAGGAGTAAATCACAGGGAAACCCAGTGCTCCAAAAGCCATGTGTCACAAAACAAACAATACCTCACAGTGATGGGGTGCAAAGAACTGAACTAAATAGTGTGTGATAATGACATACAGGTGTGTGAACAGGTGATCAGAATTCAGGTGATTGGGATCTGGAGAGTGAGCTGCGTTCAGGGGATCTATGTGTTTGTGGGTGTGAGTTGGAAGCAGACGTTACACAGTCAAACTGTCAAACTGTTATTTTGATGTGATGCAAATGCAATAATCGGTGGTTCTAAATAACTGCACCATTTCCATTTGAATTCAGTTACAACTTTATTGTCCCCGCAGGTAAATGAATTGTACAGTCAGGAGCAGAGTACATACAACACAATCTATGCAGAGCCGTTGTTCAGCTGTTGTTGGTTGCATGTATTTATAGAATAGGATTGTGGCTGGGTTCACCCTACACCAAGCTCATGCATTATCTATTGTCTTAATGCACTGTTTATGAGCTCAAGGTCACATTAAGAATACTAAATGACCATGGGCCAAGGCAGAAACATCATGCACATTACTGTAAAAATATTATGGAAATATCATGAACATTACAGTAAACATAACATACAAATTACTGTAAGCATACCATGGCAAAAACATCATGCACATTACTGTAAACATGCTATGGAAACATCATGCACATTACTGTAAAAATGTAATGGAAACATCTTGCACATTACTATAAACATAATATGCACATTACTGTAAACATACCATGGCAGAAACACCATGCACATTACTGTAAACATATAATGGCAGAAACACCATGCACATTACTATAAATATACCAAGGCAAAAACATCATGCACATTACTGTAAACATACCATGGCAGAAACATCATGCACATTACTGCACACATCAAGCACATTACTGTAAAAATGCCATGGAAACATCATGCACATTACTGCAAACATAATAAGCACATTACTGTAAACATACCATGGCAGAAACATCATGCACATTACCGTAAATATATCAAGGCAAAAACATCATGCACATTACTGTAAACACACCATGCACATTACTGTAAACATACCATGGCAGAAACTTCATGCACATTACTGTAAACATACCATGGCAGAAACATCATGCACATTACTGTAAACATACACATCATGCACACTACTGTAAACACACCATGCAAGAAGTTATTCATATGCTTTAGGTTTGAAAGATACAGGCATATTATTATTTTCTCTTTGTTTTAGACCTTAACCTCTCTAGGGGAGGTGGGACGAAATCGTCCCACACTATTCAACAGCCAGTGACAAATCAGAGCGTCAAATTTAAAACCACAAAATGTCATAATTCAAAGTTCTCAAACATAGGACTATTTTACACCATTTTATATATACACTTCTCCTGAATTGAACCACGTTGTCCGATTTCCAAAAGGCTTTACAGCGAAAGCAAAACATTAGATTATATTATGAGAGTACATAGACACAAAAAACCACACAGCCATTTCCAAGCAACTAGCATGCATCACAAATACCCAAAACACAGCTAAATGCAGCACTAACCTTTGATGATCTTCATCAGATGACACTCCTAGGACATTATGTTATACAATACATGCATGTTTTGTTCAATCAAGTTCATATTTATATCAAAAACCAGCTTTTTACATTAGCATGTGATGTTCAGAACTAGCATACCCACCGCAAACTTCCGGTGAATTTACTAAATTACTCACGATAAACGTTGACAAAATACATAACAATTATTTTAAGAATTATGCAATCGCTATGTCCGATTTTAAAATAGCTTTTCGGCGAAAGCACATTTTGCAATATTCTGAGTACATAGCTCGGCCATCACGGCTAGCTAATTTGACACCCACCAAGTTTGGGACAACCTAAACTCAGAATTACTATTAGAAAAATTGGATTACCTTTGCTGTTCTTCGTCAGAATGCACTCCCAGGCCTTCTACTTCAACAACAAATGTTGTTTTGGTTCCAAATAATCCATAGTTATATCCAAATACCACCGTTTTGTTCGTGCGTTCAGGTCACTATCCGAAGGGTAACGCGCGAGCACATTTCGTGACAAAAAAATTCAAAATATTCCATTACCGTACTTAGAAGCATGTCAAACGCTGTTTAAAATCAATTTTCATGCTACTTTTCTCATAAAATAGCGATAATATTCCTACCGGGCAACGTTGTATTCATTCAGAGGGAAAAAGAAAAACATGGAGAAGTCTCGTGACCGCGCATCTCAGTCTCACTGTCCCCAGGCTGACCACTTACAAACTCTGCTGCTGTACTTTGCCCAGAGACAACAGACACCCCATTCCACTTTCTGGCGTCTTTAGAGAGCCAATGGAAGCCTTAGAAAGTGTCACGTTACAGCACAGATGCTGTATTTTTGATAGAAGAAGGACAACAAATTGTCAGACAGGGCACTTCCTGTATGGAATCTTCTCAGGTTTTGGGCTGCCATATGAGTTCTGTTATACTCACAGACACCATTCAAACAGTTTTAGAAACTTTAGAGTGTTTTCTATCCAAATCTACTAATTATATGCATATTCTAGTTTCTGGGCAGGAGTAGTAACCAGATTAAATCGGGTATGTTTTTTATCCGGCCGTGAAAATACTGCCCCTTATACCACAACAGTAAGAGAGGTTGAATTCTGTATACCCCCTCTCATGTTCACTTCCTCTCTCTTAATGTCTCTCTCTCCCTGTCTGCATGTCCCTCTCTCTGTTCCTCTCTCTGTCCCTCTCTCTGTCCCTCCCTCTCTCTGTCCCTCTGTCTCCCCCCTCTTCCTATCTCCTTTGATTATGGGGCCATCACATAGGGCTGATAACAAAGTAATCAGTAATCTGGAGAGTGAGCTGCGTTCAGGGGATCTATGTGTTTGTGGGTGTGAGTTGGAAGCAGACGTTACACAGTCAAACTGTCAAACTGTTATTTTGATGTGATGCAAATGCAATAATCGGCGGTTCTAAATTACTGCACCATTTCCATTTGAATTCAGTTACAACTTTATTGTCCCCGCAGGTAAATGAATTGTGCAGTCAGGAGCAGAGTACATACAACACAATCTATGCAGAGCCGTTGTTCAGCTGTTGTTGGTTGCATGTATTTATGGAATAGGATTGTGGCTGGGTTCACCCAACACCAAGCTCATGCATTATCTATTGTCTTAATGCACTGTTTATGAGCTCAAGGTCACATTAGGAATATTAAATGGCCATGGGCCAAGGCAGAAACATCATGCACATTACTGTAAACCTATTATGGAAATATCATGAACATTACAGTAAACAACATACAGGTTACTGTAAGCCTACCATGGCAAAAACATCATGCACATTACTGTAAGCATACCATGGCAAAAACATCACAAACATTACTGTAAACATGCCATGGAAACATCATGCACATTACTGTAAAAATGCCATGGAAACATCTTGCACATTACTGTAAACATAATATGCACATTACTGTAAACATACCATGGCAGAAACATCATGCACACTACTGTAAATATACCAACGCAAAATCATCATGCACATTACTGTAAACATACCATGGGTCCCGTGTGGCTCAGTTGGTAGAGCATGGTGTTTGCAACGCCAGGGTTGTGTGTTCGATTCCTACGGGGAAAAAAATGTATGAAATGTCTGAAATGTATGCATTCACTACTGTAAGTCACTCTGGATAAGAGCTTCTGCTAAATGACGTAAATGTAATGGCAGAAACAACATGCACATTACTGTGAACATTATGCACATTACTGTAAAAAATGCCATGGAAACATCATGCACATTACTGTAAACATAATAAGCACATTACTGTAAACATACCATGGCAGAAACATCATGCACATTACCGTAAATATACCAAGGCAAAAACATCATGCACATTACTGTAAACACACCATGCCCATTACTGGACACATGCCATGGCAGAAACATCATGCACATTACTGTAAACATACCATGGCAGAAACATCATGCATTTTAGTCTAAACATATCATGGCAGAAACATCATGCACATTACTGTAAACATACCGTGCACATTACTGTAAACACACCATGGCAGAAACATCATGCACATTTCTGTAAACATACCATGGCAGGAACTTCATGCACATTACTGTAAACATACCATGGCAGAAACATCATGCACACTACTGTAAACACACCATGCAACAAGTCATTCATATGCTTTAGGTTTGAAAGATACAGGCATATTATTATTTTCTCTTTGTTTTAGACCTTAAGAGAGGTTGAATTCTGTATACCCCCTCTCATGTTCACTTCCTCTCTCTCAATGTCTCTCAATGTCCTTCTCTCTCCTCTCTCTCTCTCTGTCTGTGTGTCCCTCTCTGTCCCTCTCTCTGTCCCTCTCTCTTTCTGTCTCTCTGTCTCCCCCCTCTTCCTATCTCCTTTGATTATGGGGCCATCACATAGGGCTGATAAAGTAATCGGCTCTCTCGCTCTCTCTCACACACACACAGACAGTCTCTCACTCACAAATCAAATTGACATTGGCATTAATCATGACAAAGGATTTCAAGTCAGAAATACAGTAGGTTATTGTAATTCAGTAGGAAGAATTAAAGTCAAAGCAAATGCATCTACAAACCATTTATAGCTACAGAGGTAATTGGCAAATATGCAATCAGAACCGGTGAAAGTGTACAGAAAGGGTCTCCACTTCCCCTGCAGATTGCATCTAGCCTGGTTGCCAGATCAGTTTCCCAAATGTATTTATGTTTTATTGATTTATGTTTTTGGGGGTAGATCAGCTTTAGTAGTGCAGATAGATTGTAGATTCCATCAATGTAATTGTCTGCATAATTTCCCTTCAACGTATATTTGTTTGTAAAATATATTTTCCTTCATTATTTTCTTCTAACCCTACACACCCCTCTCCTAATTGGATTAAACTAATGGACAACAACACTTCTACTTCCAGTATATACATACTATATACATTTTACAGACACGTTGCACAGTTATCTGTTGTTTGTTTTAATCCCATCCCTAGCCAGTTTCCCTTAGCTAAATCATAGGAGTTAGCTAAAGCACATACACATCTGGCAACCAGGCTAGATTGCAGGTTACATGCAAATGCCAGTGTGTTGCTTTGACTTAACATGAAGAAAATAGTGAAATGTGCACTCAGTGTATTCTGTGTTTGAACTGGAAACCTATTCCTGTTTCAGAAGAGAGAAATAACTTTCTGACCTTCTCCTCAGCATTGCTTTTTAGTGTCTGTGTTTACGGGTGACAGTGGAACTAACTACCATTGCTCTAGCTGGTGCTCTCCATCTTGTTTCCTTTCTGCATCATCACAATGAACAAGTGATCCGGCTAGCCTGTTAAGAGTCAGTGGGTTAGCTGACGCTAAGTGCCTCCACACTTGACACACACACACACACACACACACACACACACACACACACACACACACACACACCTTCTCTTTCAAAGAAATAGAGAGAGTGTTATCAGGCGAACCCTGCCCCTTAATTCCACACGTAAACAGGCTGTATATAAAGGGTTGGGCCAATAGAATCTACCTCATGCATTGTGTTTGCGTGTGAGAAGAATCCCCATAGACATATACAGGGCATATACAGTAACACAAACCCAGCCGGTGCCAGGATGCCTGCAGACTTCAATGGACAATGGGTGATGGTCACCAACGAGAACTTTGAGGATATCATGAATGCCATTGGTAAGCTGTTCTTCTAATGTCTGTTGGAAAATAGCTGAGATACAGAGATACAGACATGCAGAGAGAGATGGTGAAGAGTGAGGGAGGGAAGGGGTGAAGAAGAGAGAAGGAATTGACAGAGAAAGAGTGTGTCATGTGTGTGCATGTGTGTGTGCATGTGTGTGTGCATGTCATTGTGTTAGTGTGCAAGAGTGTGTCTGATTGAGAGGGGGATGTCGGAGATAACGTTTGTGTAAAGACAATTTAAGTGTGTTAGTGAGTGAGATTGTGATAGACAGTGAGAGTGTGTGAGGGAGAGAGGAAGAGAGAGAGAAAAAGAGGGCGAGAGAGAAAGGATTCTCTAGTGCTGCTTCATTTACTTACTGAGCTGCTGTCACGGTGACTTAACCTCGACTGTTTGTGTGAATGGCTCCTGCTTGTTACCACGTTGAATAAATATAGATTTACTCTTTTCCACATTTAACATCCTCCCCATTCCCATTCCCCTCCCGAGCTCTGCCAAGCGGCATCGGCATGTCGCTGGCAAACGAAGGCCCCCATCCATCCATTCAGCATGGCGTTGATCAACCCCAAGTCTTTTATTATTCACGACTTTATCTGCAATTCATAAGTCTCTCCCGCTCAACCCAGAAAAATCCCCAAAAACAAACAATCCAAGGTGTCTCATTTCGTGCCGCTCTCTCATTTCCATGAGCGGATCGAAAATTACACTCATATGGAAATAGAGGGAGGAAGAAAAATATTCGGATGGGTAAGTAAAAGAGCCTCATCAAAAGAGAGATGGGTAGAAATTGAATTTGCACTTTGTGGCCAATGCAATATGAATATCAAAATGAAAGAGGCGGTCTCTTTTGCAGGCTCACAGTTTACCTTATTTAGCTCTATTTCTGGTACAATGCCATTTTTAAAGGGTAAATTAGATTGTCAACAGAGCTTGTTTGAGTGGAATAGTAATTCTAGGACTTGAGCTGCAGTCTCATAACTGAAGAGGAGGACTGGTGGCTTATGCACAAGGGAGCACAATAAAAAGTATACTATACACACACCTCACTGTCCAACCAAGGTGAACAGAATCTATATGAAAACATACTTGATACTTATCCTGAGTGTACAAAATATTAGAAACACCTTCCTAATATTGAGTTGCACCCCCTGTTGCCCTCAGAAATGCCTCGGTTCGTCAGGGCATGGACTCTACAAGGTGTCGAAAGCATTCCACAGGGTGCTGGCCCATGTTGACTCCAATGCTTCCCACAGTTGAGTCCAGTTGGCAGGATGTTCTTTGGGTGGTGGACCATTCTTGATACACACGGGTAACTGTTGATCGTGAAAAACCCAGCAGCGTTGCATTTCATGACACACCAGTGTGCCTGGCACTTACTACCATATCCCGTTCAAAGGCACTTCAATATGTTGTCTTGCCCATTCACCCTCTGAATGGCACACATACACAATCCATGTCTCAATGGTCTTAAAGCTTAAAAATCCTTCTTTAACCTGTCTCCTCTCCTTCATCTACACTGATTGAAATTAATTTAACAAATTAAATACAATTTTATTTGTCACATGCGCCGAATAGATCCGGTGTAGACCTTACAGTGAAATGCTTACATATGTCACATGCGTCGGAAGGATTGGACCAAGGCGCAGCGTGTAAAGTGCTCATCTTCTTTTATTAACGTGAACACTTAACCAAAATAAACAATACAACAAAACAGTTCCGTAAGGTGCACAGACGATACGGAAAACAACCACCCACAACCCCAGGAATAAACAGGCTGCCTAAGTATGGCTTCCAATCAGAGACAACGAAAGACACCTGCCTGATTGGAAACGATACTCGGCCACACATAGAAAATGAACATAGAAAATGAAAACTAGAACAAATCCCCATGCAACAAACCAACCCCAAAATACACAAAAACAACACACCCTGCCACACCCTGACCATACTACAATGACAAATGACCTTTTACTGGTCAGGACCCCCCCCCCCCCCCCCCGAAGGTGCAGACCCCGACTGCACCTCAAAACAAATAAAACCCACAAAAACAACCCCAAACCTAAAGGGAGGGAAGGGAGGGTGGCCACCGTCAATGACGGTTCCTGTGCTACACCCCCCCTTCGCCAATCCTCCCACGACGGAGGTGGCTCTGGCTCCGGGCGTAGCTCCCGTTCTGCGCTGCCGACCCCTGCTGGAGGCTCTGGGCTGTAGACCGTTGCTGAAGACTCTGGGCTGTAGACCGTTGCTGAAGACTCTGGGCTGTAGACCGTTGCTGAAGACTCTGGGCTGCAGACCACCGCTGAGGGCTCTGGGCTGCAGACCACCGCTGAGGGCTCTGGGCTGCAGACCACCGCTGAGGGCTCTGGGCTGCAGACCACCGCTGGGGGCTCCGGACTGGGAGGCGTCGCTGGAGGCTCCGGACTGGGAGGCGTCGCTGGAGGCTCCGGACTGGGAGGCATCGCTGGAGGCCCCGGACTGGGGAGCGTTGCTGGAGGCTCCGGGCTGAGGGGCGTCGCTGGAGGCTCCGGGCTGAGGAGCGATGCTGCAGGCTCCGGGCTGAGGAGCGTCACTGGAGGCTCCGGGCTGAGAAGCGTCGCTGGAGGCTCCTGACTCGGGAGCGTCGCTGTAGGCTCCGGGCTGAGGAGTGTCGCTGGAGGCCTCCTGCGTGGAGCTGGGACCGGTCTCCCCGGGCTGGGGAGACTTACAGGAGACTGGGTGCGCAGAGCAGGCACGGGGCACACTGGGCCGTGGAGGCGCACCGGAGGTCTGGAGCTCAGGGCTGGCACACCCCGTCCTGGCTGAATGGTCACTGTAGCCCAGCACGGGTGGAGCACTGGCACAGGGCGAACTGGGCTGTGCTGGAGAATGAGGGCTGCCGTGCGTAGAGCAGGCGCAGTGTAACCTGGGCCGAGGAGACACACTGGAGACCAGATACGTTGTGCCGGCGCAATTCTCCCTGGCTGCCCGCCGACTCTCGCACGGCAACGCTGAGGAGCCCGTACTGACCGCACCGGACTGTGCGTGCGTATGGGCAATACAGTGTGCATTTCCGCATAGTTCGGTGCTATCCTCGTCACCCGCTCCCCACGGTAAGCACGGAGAGTTGGCTCAGGACTCCACCCTGACTCTGCCCAACTCCCCGTGTGCCCCCCCCCAAAGAAATGTTTGGGGCTGCCTCTCGCACTTGCCTCTAGGCATATACAGCGCCTCATAGTAACGCCGCTCTGCCTTCGCTGCCTCAAGGTCCTCCTTCGGTCGGCGATACTCCCCAGCCTGCCTCCAGGGTCCTTTCCCATCTAATATTTCATCCCACGTCAACAACTCCAAGTACTTCTCCTGTTGCTCCCTTCCACGCTGCTTGGTCTTTCGGTGGTGGGTGGTTCTGTCACATGCGTCGGAAGGGTTGGACCAAGGCGCAGCATGTAAAGTGCTCATCTTCTTTTATTAACGTGAACACTTAACCAAAATAAACAATACGACAAAACAGTTCCGTAAGGTGCACAGACGATACGGAAAACAACCACCCACAACCCCAGGAATAAACAGGCTGCCTAAGTATGGCTTCCAATCAAAGACAATGAAAGACACCTGCCTCTGATTAGAAACCATACTCGGCCACACATAGAAAATGAATATAGAAAATGAAAACTAGAACATATCCCCATACAACAAACCAACCCCAAAACACACAAAAACAACACCCCCTGCCACGTCCTGACCATGCTACAATGACAAATTACCCCTTTTACTGGTCAGGACGAGTCAACATACATGCCCTTAACTAACAATGCAGTTTTAAGAAATACTTTAAAAAATGAAGAGCTAAGAATAACAAATAATTAAAGAGCAACAGTAAATAACAATAGCGGGGCTGTATACAGGAGGTGCCGGTACAGAGTCAATGTGCTGGGAAACCGGTGTCGAGGCAATTGAGGTAATAAACTCAACAACAAAAAGAAACGTCCCTTTTTCAGGACCCTGTCTTTCAAAGATAATTTGAAAAATCCAAATAACTTCACAGATCTTCATTCTAAAGGGTTGATATATGCTTGTTCGATGAACCATAAACAATTAATGAACATGCACCTGTGGAACGGTCATTAAGACACTAACAGCTTACAGACGGTAGGCAAATAAGGTCACAGTTAAGAAAACTTAGGACACTAAAGAGGCCTTTCTACTGACTCTGAAAAAATCCTAAAGAAAGATGCGCACCAGACAACACCGGCAACAACGTCGTCTATGGGCACAAACCCACCATCGCTGGACCAGACAGGACTGGTAAAAAGTGCTCTTCACTGACGAATTGCGGTTTTGTCTCACCAGGGGTGATGGTCGGATTCGCGTTTATCGTCGAAGGAATGAGCATTACACCGAAACCTGTACTCTGGAGCGGGATCGATTTGGACATGGAGGGTCAGTCATGGTCTGGGCGGTGTGTCACAGTATCATTGGCCTGAGCCTGTTGTCATTGCAGGCAATCTCAACGCTGTGCGTTACAGGGAAGACATCCTCCTCCCTGATGTGGTACCCTTCCTGCAGGCTCATCCTAACATGACCATCCAGCATGACATTGCCACCAGCCATACTGCTCGTTCTGTGCATGATTTCCTGCAAGACAGGAATGTCAGTGTTCTGCCATGGCCAGTGAAGAGCCCGGATCTCAATCCCATTGAAAACGTCTGGGACATGTTGGATCGGAGGGTGAGGGCTAGGGCCATTCCCCGCAGAAATGTCCTGGAACTTGCAGGTGCCTTGGTGGAAGGGGAAGAGTTGGGAAACATCTCATAGAAAGAACTGGCAAATCTGGTGCAGTGCATGAGGAGGAGATGCACTGCAGTACTTAATGCAGCTGATGGCCACATCAGATACAGACTGTTACTTTTGATTTTGTCCTCCCCTTTGTTCAGGGACACATTATTCAATTTCTGTTAGTCACATGTCTGTGGAACATGTTCAGTTTATGTCTCAGTTGTTGAATCTTGTTATGTTCATACAAATATTTACACATGTTAAGTTTGCTGAAAATGAACGCAGTTGACAGTGAGAGGATATTTCTTTTTTTGCTGAGTTTATGTACATGTAGGTAGGGGGGGCAATGCAAATAGTGTGGGTAGCAATTTCATTAGCTGTTCATGAGTCTTATGGCTTGGGGGTAGAAGCTGTTTAGAAGCCTCTTGGACCTAGACTTGGCGCTCCGGTACCGCTTGCCGTGCAGTAGCAGAGAGAACAGTCTGTGACTAGGGTAGTCTTTGACAATTTTTAGGGCCTTCCACTGACACCGGCTGGTATAGAGGTCCTGGATGGCAGAAAGCTTGGCCCTGGTGATGTACTGGGCCGTACGCACTACTCTCTGTATTGCCTTGCGGTCGGAGGCCGAGCAGTTGCCATACCAGGCAGTGATGCAACCAGTCAGGATGCTCTCGATGGTGCAGCTGTAAAACCTTTTGAGGATCTGAGGACCCATGACAAATCTTTTCAATCTCCTGAGGGGAAATAGATTTTGTCGTGCCCTCTTCACAACTGTCTTGGTGTGCTTGGACCATGTTAGTTTGTTGGTGATGTGGACGCCAAGGAACTTGAAGATCTCAACCTGCTCCACTACAGCCCCGTCGATGAGAATGGGGGCGTGCTCGGTCCTCCTTTTCCTGTAGTCCACAATCATCTCCTGTCTTTATGACATTGAGGGAGATGTTGTTGTCCTTGCACCACACGGTCAGGTCTCTGACCTCCTCCCTTTTGGCTATCTCGTCGTTGTCGGTGTTCAGGCCTGCCACTGTTGTGTCATGGGCAAACTTAATGATGTTGTTGGAGTAGTGCCTGGACGTGCAGTCATGAGTGAACAAGGGAGTACAGGATGGGACTGAGCACTCACTCCTGAGCGGCCCCCGTGTTGAGGATCAGCGTGGCGGATGTGTTGTTACCTACCCTTACCACCTGGGGGCGACACATCAGGAAGTCCAAGATCCAGTTGCAGAGGGAGGTGTTTAGTCCCAGGGTCCTTAGCTTAGTGGTGAGCTTTGAGGGCACTATGGTGGTGAACGCTGAGCTGTAGTCAATGAATAGTATTCTCACATAGGTGTTCCTTTTATCCAGGTGTGAAAGGGCAGTGTGGAGTGCAATAGAGATTGCATCATCTGTGGATCTGTTGGGGCGGTATGCAAATTGGAGTGGGTCTAGGGTTTCTGGGAAAATGGTGTTGATGTGAGCCATGACCAGCCTTTCAAAGCACTTCATAGCTACATACGTGAGGGCAAGGGTCGGTAGTCATTTAGGCAGGTTACCTTAGTGTTCTTGGGCAAAGGGACTATGGTGGTCTGCTTGAAACATTACAGACTCAGACAGGGAGAGGTTGAAAAGGTCAGTGAAGACACTTGCTAGTTGGTCAGCGCATGCTCGGAGTATAAGTCCTGGTAATCCGTCTGGCCCTGCGACCTTGTGACTGTTGACCTGTTTAAAGGTCTTACTCACATCGGCTGCAGAGAGCGTGATCACATAGTCGTCTTGAACAGCTGATGCCCTCATGCCTTTTTCAGCGTTACTTGCCTCGAAGCAAGCATAGAAGTTATTTAGCTCATCTGGTAGGCTCGTGTCACTGGGCAGCTCTTGGCTGTGCTTCCTTTTGTAGTCTGTCATAGTTTGCAAGCCCTGCCACATCCGACGAGTGTCGGAGCCGATGTGGTACAAGTCGATCTTAGTCCTGTATTGATGTTTGTCTGTTTGATGGTTCGTCGGAGGGCATAGTGGGATTTCTTATAAGCTTCCGGGTTAGAGTCCCGCTCCTTGAAAGCAGCAGCTCTACCCATTAGCTCAGTGCGAATGTTGCCTGTAATCCATGGCTTCTGGTTGGGCTATCTACGTATTGTCACCGTGGGGACGACGTCATCGATGCACTTATTGATGATGCCAGTGACTGATGTGGTGTACTCCTCAATGCCATCGAAAGAATCCCGGAACATTTTCCAGTCTGTGCTAGCAAAACAGTCCTGTAGATTAGCATCTGCTTCATCTGACCACTTTCTTATAGACCGAGGCACTGGTGTTTCCTGCTTAAATTTTTGCTTGTAAGCAGGAATCAATAGGATAGAATTATGGTAAGATTTGCCTTGTGGAGGGCGATGGAGAGCTTTGTATGCGTCTCTGTGTGTGGAGTAAAGGTTGGTACAGAGTTTTTTCCCTCTGGTTGCACATTTAACATGATGATAGAAATTTGGTAAAAGTTAAATGGCACCCTATTCCCTATATCAGTTTCCCTGCATTAAAGTCCCCGGCCACTAGGAGCGTCACCTCTGGATGAACGTTTTCCTGTTTGCTTATTGCAGTATACAGTTCATTGAGTATGGTTTTAGTGCCAGCATCGGTCTGTGGTGGTATGTAGACAGCTACAAAAAATACAGATGAAAACTCTCTAGGTAGATAGAGTGCTCTACAGCTTATCATGATATACTATACCTCAGGCGAGCAAAACCTCGAGACTTCCTTAGATATCGTGCACCAGCTGTTGTTTACAAATATTCTTAGACGCCCCCCACGTGTCTAACCAGAGGCTGCTGTTCTGTCCTTTCGATAGAGTGTATAACCCGCCAGCTGTATGTTATTAATGACGTCGTTCAGCCACGACTCGGTGAAACAAAGGATATTACAGTTTTTAATGTCCCGTTGGTAGGATATACGTGACAAATGACATCAATAAGGGATCATAGCTATCACTTGGATTCACCTGGACAGTCTATGTCATGGAATGAGCAGAACATCTTTAAATGCTGACGTTGTTTCACTGTTTCCTCCAGATATTGACTTTGCCACCCGTAAGATCGCCCGTCACCTGACCCAGACCAAGGTGATCGTCCAGAACGGAGACAAGTTTGAGACCAAAACTTTGAGCACCTTCAGGAACTACGAGGTCAACTTCACCGTTGGGGAGGAGTTTGAGGAGGTCACTAAGGGACTGGACAACAGGACAATCCAGGTAGGACCACAACCACTCTGACCATGGTCAGAGAGACACTTTGTCACTGCACTCCGTCTCTCTCAGATTAGAATAAAAGAGACAGTCATAAACACTGCTGTGAGTTGTTGACCCTGGCTTTATGGAAACATACACACATATCTTCAACCTGGACTCAGGGGTAGACGTAACATAGCAAACGAAAATCCTGGACACTCAAAATAGTATGATATGTTACATTTGGTATGGTATTTATCAATTTCTGGATATCCATCATCCATTTCCTATGATATGTTACAAATTACAATTCGTATGATATTTTATGAATGACATTTAGAACACAAAACCATTAGCTTGCCAGACGTTAAAGTTATATGCCCACTCAACCACCCCGACCAACTACCCTCCTTTAGTTTTTGCCTTTAATAACCTTCTGTCTTATGCAACAATACCAAACGTAACATATACTTATTTGAGTGTTCCAAATTTTTGTTTATTATGCTACGTCTACTCTATGCTACCGACCTGATATCTTAGCTGTGGGGTACTTGGGCAAATGTGTGTCTACGGTAAGCTGACTGTTGTTGTTGTGTGTGTGTGTGTGTGTGTGTGTGTGTGTGTGTGTGTGTGTGTGTGTGTGTGTGTGTGTTCTTCAGACACTGGTTACCTGGGATGGAGACAAGTTGGTGGCTGTGCAGAAGGGAGAGAAGGCCAACCGTGGCTGGATGCAATGGATAGAAGGAGACCTGCTACACCTGGTGACTGAGAGAAAGATGGAGGGAGGGGGATTAGAAAGAGAAAAGAGAGAGAGAGAAATGTCCTAGACTTCAACTTCAACATACAGAACATTACAGATTCTTCATACCTAAGACAACAGAAGCTCTATACCTCTCAAACTCAACTCTGGAACTCGAAGCCAGTTCCACGGCATTTTTTCATTGTTCCCCTCTGATTAGGGACTGAATTAGACCTGGGGCACCAGGTGTGTGCAATTAATTTTCAGGTAGAACAGAAAACCAGCAGGTTCCGGACATCGTAGTGTAAGAGTTGAGTACCCCTGACATATAGACTGCATGTGAAATGGCACCCTATTCCCTATATCAGGGGTGTCAAAGTCATTCCACGGAGGGCCAAGTGTCTGTGGGTTTTTGTTTTTTAATTCATATGAATTGCACACACCTGGTGTCCCAGGTCTAAATCAGTCTCTGATTAGAGGGGAACACTGAAAAAATGCAGTGGAACTGGCTTCGAGGTCCAGAGTTGAGTTTGAGGGGTGTATGTTATTTGATTGTCTCATTGTCTTTCTGGTCGTCTCTTTTTCTTTCAGGAGATCCACGTTGAAGACAAAGTCTGCAAACAAGTATTCAAGAAGAAGCCCTGAAACATCTGACATAACCTTTTTTATTGTAAAATGACCTTCATGTGTTTCTGCCTGCATAATTATGTAATGTACTTATGATGTGATTGTACATACATTTAATAAATACTTAATTCATCCCAAGCAGATGGGAGGCATTGACTTTGGTCAATACATGAAATTAATATTTATATGGGTGTATATTGACCAGAGGAAACAGTACTTGCAAATAAAAACAAACAATATAAACTTTTAAAAACATAACATACTGTACCTTCTCAAATTAGCGTGTCATTGTGAAGGAACAGAACTATGTGTAAATGTGCAAATCAATCCAAAATATTGTACATTGTACAGTAGATGACCAGAAGAAGACATATGAATAGCATACAGTATATGATGTTAATCAGTTGGGTTGTGAAGGCCTGCGACCTTATCTATTACTTCACAGGGACAGATCTAAGTGATTATCAATGACAGAACACCAGGTCTACAAAACCTTTCAACGTGCAACTGTAAAGGCTGTGGGTAACTGGTGAAAGGAGTCAGGCTCAGAAGAGCTGAGATGCGTGGACAAGGTATTTAATTCAAGAAAACACCAGTATAAACACAATACTATGGTGCTGGAAAAATACCGGTACCACGAAATAAACGGGCGTAATAACAAAACCCGGTAACAATATACCAGCCGTCAGAATACAGGCTTACAATAAAACAAACACGCACACAAACATGGGGGAAACGTCGACCGCCGAACGCCGCTCGAACAAGGAGAGGGACCGACTCCGGCGGAAGTCGTGACAGCAACAGTGATGAGGTGTGGACTTTGAATACAAGATTGGGAGATGATTCCTCACACCACCCAGGGTTTCTTATCAAGACCTGATTGATTTCAAAACCTCAACAGAGGGGGCAGTTAAATGATTTAATAACCTCTTATGGACAGACGTTCCGCTAGCGGAACGCCTCACCAGTATCCAATGGTGGCGCCTAGCGCGAAATATGAAAAACCTTAAAAATGCTATAATTTCAATTTCTCAAACATATGACTATTTTACACCATTTGAAAGATAAGACTCTCCTTTATCTAACCACATTGTCCGATTTCCAAAAGGCTTTACAGCAAAAGCAAAACATTAGATTATGTCAGGAGTGTACCCAGCCAGAAATAATCACACACCCATTTCTCAAGCTAGCATATATGTCACAAAAACCAAAACCACAGCTAAATGCAGCACTAACCTTTGATGATCTTCATCAGATGACACTCCTAGGACATTATGTTATACAATACATGCATGTTTTGCTCAATCAAGTTGATATTTATATCAAAAAACTGCTTTTTACATTAGCATGTTTTGTTCAGAACTAGCATACCACCGCAAACTTCCGGTGAATTTACTAAATTACTCACGATTAACGTTGACAAAAAACATAACAATTATTTTAAGAAGTATAGATACAGAACTCCTTTATGCACTCGCTGTGTCAGATTTTAAAATAGGTTTTCGGTGAAAGCACATTTTGCAATATTCTGAGTAGATAGCCCGACCATCACGGCTAGCTAATTTGACACCCAGCAAGTTTGGCCCTCACCAAACTCAGATTTACTATTAGAAAAATTGGATTAACCTTTGCTGTTCTTCGTCAGAATGCACTCCCAGGACTTCTACTTCAGCAACAAATGTTATTTTGGTTCGAAATAATCCATAGTTATATCCAAATAGCTCCGTTTTGTTCGTGCACTCAAGTCACTATCCGAAGGGTGACGCGCCGGCGCGTTTCGTGACAAAAAAATTCAAAATATTCCATTACCGTACTTCGAAGCATGTCAAACGCTGTTTAAAATACATTTTACGCGATTTTTCTCGTAAAATAGCAATAATATTCCAACCGCGTGACTCCAAAAAATGGAGCCGTCTCGTGCACGCGCGCACCAGTGTCATTGTTCCCAGAAGGACCACTCACCAAAACCCCTGCTGTTTTTCGCCCAGAGACTGCAGACACCCCATTACACTTTCTGGCACCTTCTGAGAGCCAATGAAAGCCTTAGAAAATGTGACGTTACAGCACAGATGCTGTATTTTCGATAGAGATGCCACAGAAGGAGAACAAATTGTCAGACAGGGCACTTCCTGTATGGAATATTCTCAGGTTTTGGCCTGCCATATGAGTTCTGTTATATTCACAGACACCATTCAAACAGTTTTAGAAACTTTAGAGTGTTTTCTATCCAAATCTACTAATTATATGCATATTCTAGTTTCTGGGCAGGAGTAGTAACCAGATTAAATGGGGTACGTTTTTTATCCGGCCGTGAAAATACTGCCCCCTATCCCAAACAGGTTGAACCATCTTCAGCATAAAGAAGAACAAGGAGTCCTGGGAGTGATGGTATGGCCCCCACAGAGCCCTGATCTCAACATTATCGAGTCTGTCTGGGATTACATGAAGAGAGAGAAGCAACTGAGGCTGCCTAAATCCACAGAAGAAATGTGGTTAGTTGTCCAAGATGTTTGGGCCAACCTACCTGCCGAGTTCCTTCAAAAACTGTGCAAGTGTACCTAGAAGAATTTATGCTGTTTTGAAGGCAAAGGGTGGTCACACCAAATATTGATTTGATGTAGATTTTTCTTCTTCAAACTCACTTTGCATTATGTTAATTGATAAATATAATCTAATAACATGTCTATTTTTGAAAGCATTCTTACTTTACAGCATTTTTTCACACCTGCCTTAACTTATGCACAGTACTGTATTTGGAGACATACACTACCGTTCAAAGCCAGTTTGCTCTGTTCTATGAAGGGAGTAGTACACAGCGTTGTACGAGATCTTCAGTTTCTTGGCAATTTCTCGCATGGAATAGCCTTTATTTCTCAGAACAAGAATAGACGGACAAGTTTCAGAAGAAAGTGCTTTGTTTCTGGACATTTTGAGCCTGTAATCGAACCCACAAATGCTGACGCTCCAGATACTCAACTAGTCTAAAGAAGGACAGTTTTATTGCTTCTTTAATCAGAACAACAGTTGTGCTGTTATAATTGTAAAACATCAGCTGTGCTAACATAATTGTAAAAGGGTTTTCTAATGATCAATTAGCCTTTTAAAATTGTAAACTTGGATTAGCTAACACATTGTGCCATTGGAACACAGAAGTCATGGTTGCTGATAATGGGCCTCTGTACGCCTATGTAACCGGTGTGAAATGGCTAGCTATTTAGCGGGGTGCACACTAATAGCGTTTCAATTGGTGACATCACTCACTCCGAGACCTTGAAGAAGTTGTTTACCCTGCTCTGCAAGGCTTTTGTGGAACAATGGGTGACGATGCTTCGAGGGTGACTGTTGTCAACATGTGCAGAGGGTCCCTGGTTGCTGAGGAGGTCATAGGGGGATGAGTTTAACCGGTGTGAAATGGCGAGCTAGTTAGCGGCGTGCACGCTAATTGCGTTTCAATTGGTGACGTCACTTGCTCTGAGACCTTGAAGTAGTAGTTTCTCTTGCTGTGCTAGGGCCATGGCTTTTGTGGAGCGATAGGTAACGGTGAGTCGAGGGTGACTGATGTGTGCAGAGGGTCCCTGGTTCGAGCCCAGGTAGGGGCGAGGAGAAGGACGAAAGCTACACTGTTACACCTATGTAGATATTCCATAAAAAATCTGCCGTTTTCAGCTAGAGTAGTAATTTACAACATTAACAATGTCAACACTGTATTTCGGATCAGTTTGAGGTTATTTTAACGGACAACAAATGTCTTTAATTTAAAAAAACATGGACATTTCTAAGTGACCCCAAACTTTTGAACGCTTGTGTATACTATAAGATGAAATGAGAATAACTGTAGTGAAGGATATATGTTTAACTAATCAAAAGCGTAGTGAATATGACTTCTATTCTGTTTGTGATTGTCTTTCCAACATGGCATAACTGTTTTCTCTCTCTCTCTCTCTGTTTCCCCCTCCCTTTATCTCTCTCTCTCCACATCTCCTCTCTCGCTGGCATGGTGCCCTCCAGTCGGAGCAGAAGTGGAAGCAGTTGGCAGAGCTGGCCACCACTAAGTGCCAGTTTGTCCTGGCCCAGGAGTGTCTGCACCATGCCCAGGACCATGGGGGGGCTGCTGCTGCTGGCCACAGCCTCGGATAACGCCAGCATGGTGGGTAAGCTGACAGAGGGGGCAGAGAGAGATGGCAAGACCAACGTGGCTTTCTTCACCTATTTCCTCCAGGGAAAGTAAGTGTTTTTAGGGAGAGAAGGGTGTGGGTGGGTGGATGTTACAGAGGGAGGTGAGGAGGAGTGAGCAGAGTGTTTAGGTTTAACTTTTATATGTACATCATCTGTCAATAAATTGTTTTTATCGTTTAATCATTGATAATTCATTATTGGATCTAGGTGCCCTTTATATGTTCATGATCTGTATTTATACATTTTCTTTGGTTTCATCATTAATAATTGGACTTCCGAGTGGCGCAGCGGTCTAAGGCACTGCATCTCAGTGCTAGAGGCGTTACTACAGACCCTGGTTTGATTTCAGGCTGTATCACAACTGGCCGTGATTGGGAGTCCAATAGGGCGGCGCTCAATTGGCCCAGCATCGATCGGGTTTAGACGGGGTAGGCCGTAATTGTTAAAAACAATTTGTTCTTAACTGACTTGCCTAGTTAAATAAAGGTTAAATATATCTATCTATCTGTTCTGTTTATTCCTTCTAGACTGGACAAATGTCTGGAGCTCCTCATTAAAACCAACCGGCTGCCAGAGGCTGCATTCCTGGCCAGAACATACCTGCCCAGCCATGTGTCTAGGTACAGCCCTGGCAGGTTGACGTTTATAATCATGAGTCTTGCCCTGGAGGCAGAACTGAGCAATTGCAGCTAGCCCATCTAGTGGAAAAGTCCAAATTGGCACTGTGCGTGTCTGCGTGTCCTGACCTCTCTCTGTGTCTCCAGAGGGGTGAAGCTGTGGAAGGAGAACCTGGGGAAGGTGAACCAGAAGGCAGCTGATGCATTGGCCGACCCTACAGACTACAGCAACCTGTTCTCCGGCTTACAGGAGGCCTTCCTGGCCGAAGACTACCTGAAAGAGACCCACGTCAGGCTGAGGCCCGCCGCAGAGTACCCTCTCATCACCGTGAGTAGATACACACACACATCTTGGGCACATTGTGCCAAAACGTTTGCAAATGTTTTTGGTCATTTTTTTCTGTTTCATACAAATTTAACATGACCCTGATTGAACATGTTCTTTCCATCGTTCACTGAACAAAAATATAAACACAACATGTACATTGTTGGTCCCATGTTTCATGAGCTGAAATAAAAGATCCCAGAAATGTTCCATACACACAAAAGGCTTATTTCCCTCAAATGTTGTGAACAAATTTGTTAACATCCCTGTTAGGGAGCATTTCTCCTTTGCCAAGATAATCCACCCACCTGACAGGTGTGGCATATCAAGAAGCTGATTAAACAGCATGATCATTACACAGGTGCACCTTGTGCTGGGGATAATAAAAGGTCACTTTAAAATGTACAGCTTTGTCACACATTTAACATTTAACATTTTAGTCATTTAGCAGACGCTCTTATCCAGAGCGACTTACAAATTGGTGCATTCACCTTATGATATCCAGTGGAACAACCACTTTACAATAGTGCATCTAAACCTTTTGGGGGGGGGGTAGAAGGACTACTTTATCCTATCCTAGGTATTCCTTAAAGAGGTGGGGTTTCAGGTGTCTCCGGAAGGTGGTGATTGACTCCGCTGTCCTGGCGTCGTGAGGAAGCTTGTTCCACCATAGGGGTGCCAGAGCAACATCACAATACCACAGATGTCTCTGGTTTTGAGGGAGGGTACAATTGGCATGCTGACTGTAGGAATGTCCACCAGAGCAGTTGCTAGATAATTGAATGTTCATTTATCTACCATAAGCTACTTCCAACGTCATTATAGGGGATTTGGTAGTATGTCCAACCGGCCTCACAACCGCAGACCACGTGTATGGCGTCGTGTGGGCAAGCGTTTTGCTGATGTCAACGTTGTGAAGAGTGCCCCATCGTGGGGTTGTGGTATGGGCAGGCATAAGCTACGGACAATGAACAAAGTTGCATTTTATCGATGGCAATTTGAATGCACACATATCAAGATCCTGAGGCCCATTGTCGTGCCGGTCATCCGCCGCCATCACCTCATGTTTCAGCAATGATAATGCACGGCCCCATGGCATAAGGATCTGCACACAATTCCTGGAAGCTGAAAATGTCCCAGTTCTTGCATGGCTTGCATACTCACCAGACATGTCACCCATTGAGCATGTTTGGGATGCTCCGGATCGACTTGTACGACAGCGTTTTTCAGTTGCTGACAATATCCAGTAACAGCCATTGAAGAGGAGTGGGACAACATTCCACAGGTCACAATTAACAGCCTGATCAACTCTATGCGAAGGAAATGTGTCGCACTGCAAGGTGGTCACACCAGATACGGACTGGTTTTCTGATCCATTCCCCAATGCTTTTTTAAGGTATCTGTGACCGACTGTATTCGCAGTCATGTGAAATCCATAGATTAGGGCCTAATGAATTTATTTCAGTTGACTGATTTCCTTTATATGAACTGGAACTCAGTAAAATCTTTGAATTATTGTGTGTATATTTTTGTTCAGTATAGTTATGTTACTATTTGTCAGGGCAATACTTTACAGTTACCATAACTCTTCTATACCTCTGCCATTGTTTTCTAGTCAAATAATATTATAATAATGCTTATTATAATAGCATAAGCCTTGTTCCCTGTACTTGTAATAGTACTATTGTAATACTGTGCTGTTCTGTCTCTCCACTCGCTGTTCTGTCTCTCCACTCGCTGCTCTGTCTCTCCACTCGCTGTTCTGTCTCTCCACTCGCTGTTCTGTCTCTCCACTCGCTGTTCTGTCTCTCCACTCGCTGTTCTGTCTCTCCACTCGCTGTTCTGTCTCTCCACTCGCTGCTCTGTCTCTCCACTCGCTGTTCTGTCTCTCCACTCGCTGTTCTGTCTCTCCACTCGCTGTTCTGTCTCTCCACTCGCTGTTCTGTCTCTCCACTCGCTGCTCTGTCTCTCCACTCGCTGTTCTGTCTCTCCACTCGCTGTTCTGTCTCTCCACTCGCTGTTCTGTCTCTCCACTCGCTGTTCTGTCTCTCCACTCGCTGCTCTGTCTCTCCACTCGCTGCTCTCTCTCCACTCGCTGTTCTCTCTCCACTCGCTGCTCTGTCTCTCCACTCGCTGCTCCGTCTCTCCACTCGCTGTTCTCTCTCCACTCGCTGTTCTGTCTCTCCACTCGCTGTTCTGTCTCTCCACTCTGCAGCCGAATGAGGATAGGAATATCCTGGAGGAATCTGCAGGCTATGTGCCAAAAGGAGTGTCAGCTGAACCAGAGGTAAAGTCTGAAATCTCACACCTACTGTAATACTGGACATGACCATAGCTGTTGTGTTTAGTACTACTTACATAACCCCTAGTTTAGACACAACCATTCATTGTGATTTGTCAACTTGTCATTCTCAATTAAAATATGTTATTATCACTGTTCTATGTGCAGGAGGTTGCTGGCATGGATGAAACCCCTGTAATAGCAGCAGTGGTAGAAACCCCGGTAATGGCAGAAGTGGTAGAAACCCCGGTAATGGCAGCAGTGGTAGAACCCCCTGTAATGGCAGCAGTGGTAGAAACCCCTGTAATGGCAGCAGTGGTAGAAACCCCTGTAATGGCAGCAGTGGTAGAAACCCCTGTAATGGCAGCAGTGGTAGAAACCCCAGTAATGGCAGCAGTGGTAGAAACCCCAGTAATGGCAGCAGTGGTAGAAACCCCTGTAATGGCAGCAGTGGTAGAAACCCCTGTAATGGCAGCAGTGGTAGAAACCCCAGTAATGGCAGCAGTGGTAGAAACCCCTGTAATGGCAGCAGTGGTAGAAACCCCTGTAATGGCAGCAGTGGTAGAAACCCCAGTAATGGCAGCAGTGGTAGAAACCCCTGTAATGGCAGCAGTGGTAGAAACCCCGGTAATGGCAGCAGTGGTAGAAACCCCTGTAATGGCAGCAGTGGTAGAAACCCTGGTAATGGCAGCAGTGGTAGAAACCCCTGTAATGGCAGCAGTGGTAGAAACCCCAGTAATAGCAGCAGTGGTAGAAACCCCTGTAATGGCAGCAGTGGTAGAAACCCCTGTAATGGCAGCAGTGGTAGAAACCCCTGTAATGGCAGCAGTGGTAGAAACCCTGGTAATGGCAGCAGTGGTAGAAACCCCTGTAATGGCAGCAGTGGTAGAAACCCCAGTAATGGCAGCAGTGGTAGAAACCCCTGTAATGGCAGCAGTGGTAGAAACCCTGGTAATGGCAGCAGTGGTAGAAACCCCTGTAATGGCAGCAGTGGTAGAAACCCCGGTAATGGCAGCAGTGGTAGAAACCCCTGTAATGGCAGCAGTGGTAGAAACCCCTGTAATGGCAGCAGTGGTAGAAACCCCTGTAATGGCAGCAGTGGTAGAACCCCCTGTAATGGCAGCAGTGGTAGAAACCCCTGTAATGGCAGCAGTGGTGGAGGCTGCTGCTCCAGTAGTGGAAGAGTCCATTGTCATGGAAGAGATAGAGCCTGTTGCGGCTGCAGTGGAGGAGTTTATTCCAGCAGTAGAGGAATCTATCCCAGTGACATTAGTGGAACCAACTATGACTGCAGTGGAAGAATCCATTGAGATGGCAGAGGAGAAACCCATTATTGTTGAAGTGGAAGCTCCCAAGCCAGAGGAGGTAACAGCAGTGGAAGATACCATCACGAAGATAGAGGTTCCTGTCACCATAAAAATTACTTATTGGGAGATGTCATCACAGAAACACCCCTCTTGGCGCAAGAGGTAGCACAGTCCACCCCAGAGGAAGAAGTCATAACAACACCAGAGGAGGCTGTTGAGGAAGAACCTGCAGCAATAAAGCACAGAGCAAAAGATGAAGCACCTGTTACCGAGTCAGTCACAGAACCCATTTTAACAGAAGCACCAGTTGCCGAGGCAGCGCCAGTGCCTATAGCAACAGAACCAGAACCTGTTACCATAGAAGCAGTGGTGGAAGTAAAAGCCCCCATTGCCGCAGTAGTACTAGAAGCCATAGCAACGGAACCCACGGTTACAGAGGAAGTAACAGAACCCATAGCAACTGAACAAGCACATGTTACCATTGAAGTGGCAGCAGAAGCACCCAATGCTGAGGCAGTAGCAGAACCCATAGCACCAGCTGAAGAAGCCCCAGTCATTGTAGAAGAGAATTAACCTGGCCCAGCCATAGACCCAACCCCAGTCCTAGCCCCAGCCTTAAACCCTACCCCTGTCCTACCCCCAGTCACAGACCTTACCTCTGTCTTACATCCAGTCATAGACCTTACCCCTCTCTTATCCCGTCATAGACCTAGCCCCAGCACCACTCATAGACCTAGCCCAAGCACCACTCATAGACCTAGCCCAAGCCATAGATCCAGCTCCAACCCCAACCGTAGAGGACCAGGCTGCTGCAGCCCCAGCAGTAGAGCCCCTACCAGCCCCTACCAAGGTGCTTCCACCAGAGCCAGCCCCTCTAGCTGCCCTTTTAGATGGTAAAGGAGTGGAGGAGCCATCCCCTCTAGCTGCCCTATTAGAAGGTAAAGGAGTGGAGGAGCCATCCCCTCTAGCTGCCCTCTTAGAAGGTAAAGGAGTGGAGCCATCCCCTCTAGCTGCCCTTTTAGAGGGTAAAGGAGTGGAGGAGCCATCCCCTCTAGCTGCCCTATTAGAAGGTAAAGGAGTGGAGGAGCCATCCCCTCTAGCTGCCCTTTTAGACGGTAAAGGAGTGGAGGAGCCATCCCCTCTAGCTGCCCTATTAGAAGGTAAAGGAGTGGAGGAGCCATCCCCTCTAGCTGCCCTATTAGAAGGTAAAGGAGTGGAGGAGCCATCCCCTCTAGCTGCCCTTTTAGAAGGTAAATGAGTGGAGGAGCCATCATCTCAGCTGCCCCATTAGAGGGTAAAGGAGTGGAGGAGCCATCCCCTCTAGCTGCCCTTTTAGAAGGTAAAGGAGTGGAGGAGCCATCATCTCTAGCTGCCCCATTAGAGAGTAAAGGAGTGGAGGAGCCATCCCCTCTAGCTGCCCCTTTAGAAGGTAAAGGAGTGGAGCCATCCCCTCTAGCTGCCCCTTTAGAAGGTAAAGGAGTGGAGCCATCCCCTCTAGCTGCCCTCTTAGAAGGTAAAGAAGTGGAGCCAACCCTGCAGCAGTAGCAGCAGCATCATGGACCTGCTGGACCTGAATGATAAAAGGAATGAAGAGGTAAACCTGGCCTGGCCAGAGTTGATATATCCTGCCAAGACTTACACAGTATTTAGAATGCTAATCCATATTGGAAATCACCTTTTGATGTTTGATATAGAATAATGATGTATGAATGTTGAGGGACAACAGTGTACCAGCAAGGTACTTCACCCTCGCTCACACCTAGTCTTCCACTGACTCATCCCTCATATACATTACTTTTCCCTCCAGGGCCTTGACGATCTGGATCTGGACCTGGACATCTTTGATCTGGACGTCGACACCACAGACGTTGACCTGGACGACGAGTTCTTAGACTGAAAGTCTTGGTGGAGGAATGTCCTTAAAGTGACCAAAGAACACGTAGTGTTGTTCATACTCCTAGTGAAAGGGAGTGTTTGTGGGGGTTGGGGGGTTGTTACCTTTACAGTGAAAGTCAGGTGGAGGAGTTTGTCTTTGTCTTTTAAACTGTGAAACAATGCGAGGGGTTTGTAGAATGCTTTGGGTGAGAATGGGATGGACAGGGTCCCATTCATTAGGAACAAACGCAGGAAATGTTTGGCAACGGTAAAGACAATTAAGATTTATTTTTGAACAGGTACACATTTACTGTGTCAAATCTATTTCTGGTAAAACAAATGCTGAATGTGAGCCCGGGGTGTATTCATTAGTCAGATTTCATTGCATAACATTTGGTCTGTTGCTAAATGTTTTTGCAATGGAAACTGTTTACTCCAAATGGAAAACAAGTTTCCATTGGACAAATTCAGGTAGGTCCCTCCCCGTTTTGTTTGTTTCCTAGAGTAAACTCTTTCCGTTGCAAAACATTTAGCAACAGAATCCAACTAATAAATACACCCCGGTTTGGAAATCCTTTGTGCAGTACTTAGTACCTCATCATCCACTCTCACATTGACCCACAGTATAGAATGAAACGTAGTGTGAACCAGAGGTATCATTGGTTTGAAATGTTTACCTTATCCAATCACATAGGAAGATGGGAATAGATTAGTTCTCTACACTACAGTACATCTTAACCCTAGACTGAAGCCTGGTTAGCTATCTTTCATTAGTTAGGTCCTCTCCACAGGTGTTGAGCTTGTGTTCAGTATACCTCTACTTGTCTTGGCAAGCATGCTGCTCTGCCATGGTCTAGTGCCTTAGGTTCCCTATAAAAACAGCAGAGACCTACTTCATTGTTATAGATGTGAATCCAAAGTGCCTTCTGTGTGACTGGTCTAGAAAAGGGAATGAGATGTTAGTGTTTGTCTGAATCAGGCCCAAGAATTCAGATTCAATAAATGAGACTGTAAATAAAGACATTTTTATTTTGTAAGTACATACATCATGATAATTAAACAGCTTACTCAGTTCCAATGTTGAGATACAGTATGATTAAGGTTATGGACAAATGACAAGGTTGAAATGCAGAAGTGAAAATCTGCACTGCATCGTGTGCCCTTCCACCAAATGATAGAAGCTTGGAGCACCCCAGTCATGTGCACATTTTGATGCCATGTATTGTCAATGGACACTTGGCTTGCAAGTGGTTCATATGAGCTCCATAGTTCAAGGACTAAGTTATTCTCTTTGCTCACCGAAATTGCCCAGTTGATGAAAGTTTTGATCATGGATAGGCAGGTGATTGGGGATAATGTCACAGCTCCGTTGGTGTGAGGTGTATGGGACGGTCAGACGGAGCTCTGCTGTAACGTGACACAGCTGTCCTGTGGTTAGGTGTGGTGATGCATGACGGTCAGACTGAGCTCTGCTGTAACGTGACACAGCTGTCCTGTGGTTAGGTGTGGTGATGCATGACGGTCAGACTGAGCTCTGCTGTAACGTGACACAGCTGTCCTGTGGTTAGGTGTGGTGATGCATGACAGTCAGACTGAGCTCTGCTGTAACGTGACACAGCTGTCCTGTGGTTAGGTGTGGTGATGCATGACAGTCAGACTGAGCTCTGCTGTAACGTGACACAGCTGTCCTGTGGTTAGGTGTGGTGATGCATGACGGTCAGACGGAGCTCTCTGCGGAGGTCTGTTCGTAGGCCTGCAGGGCCAGCTCTACGTATCCTGCCCTCTGGGACTCCCGCTTAGCGTAGATCTGGTGGGGAACAGACAGAGGTTAAACAAAGAGTTTACTGGGTATCATGGCTACCAATACGGTGACTGGTGCATCAACCAGGTCCTGAGATGCACTAGTGTCTACTGATTGGGCCCACCTTGAGCAGGTCCAGTCCTGAAGCCTGTTGGCTGGAGGCCTCCTGGGCTGTCTCACTGTGTGGATGGACCTTGTTGAACAGACCCACCAGACTCACTGCATCCTGCAACCTAGAACAAAGAGAACAATACTGCCACTGTTAGAGTGGCTACTCTGGGCTAACAATGACAGCTATGGTGTTAAATCATTACCAGTCACAATTTGGGCTGAGGTGGTCACAAAATTTCGTCAGTCGGTCTCATGGTAATTGACCATTAATTAACAAACATTTAGCATCTCCTGGCTTCCACACATAGCCTACAAGCCATTTTAAATAGTTGAATAAATCCTTGTAATATAGCATACACCTTCACAATAAATACATTATTTATTTTAGACAGGTCTAAAGAAGGATGATATGAAGAAAATGTAGTCTATTTCAGAAGAACAGAATAGCATACTCTGATTCGTACTAATGTTAGGTCCTGATGTGGCTATGCCAAATGGCTGTGGGCTACACTAGTTAATTTAGCAGAATATTTGCTTATATACAATTGAACAAAGCTGAATAAACTATAAATATTTTCTCCATAACGAAGGAATTAACAAAAATAGGTACTCCTATATGCTTAATTTAGAGTTAATGTAACTTTAGTTCTACAAACGTTGGGCAATACGTTTTGATTTTTAATACTGCATGATGAGACTAATGATGATTTGAAATAAAGTTGCTTGAAAGGCATGAGCTCTGCTTTGTTTTTTTTGTGCAGGCTGCACTCCAGTAGTCTCTCATTCACAATTTGACAAGCACTTGATAATGCCTCGAATTTCACAACGGCAACCCCTTTGTGGCCGTAACACACCCTAAAAAAATACATGCCTATTGCGGCCCAGAATGCTGCATTGTGCCCTACTCTGAGTGTGCTGGGCAATCCGAAGCGCATCTCACTCACATGGCTGTCCATCATGTGATCAGGTCTTTCTCACAGGCCACAAGTAAAGACAGACACATCGGAGACGCAACTGTGCGTCCTTATCCAATACCAAGGTGCATATTGAAGATATTGGAAGAACTGGACACATTTACTTTGTCAGCCAACAAGATGAGTAGGCCTAACAGGCTGACTACACAGCTCGCGTCGCGTGCGCAAGTGTTGCAAAATAAATTTAGAAATCTATATTATTCAATTATTGCACCCACACTGCTCGCGCGTGCCAAGGGCTAAAATAGAAGTCAGTTCTATTTGTGACACAGATTATGCTGCAAGTCCTGCCTCTCCCATCTCCTCATTGGTTTATAGAAGCAGGTACCCACGTGCCATGTCCTCATCGCTTATACCCATGTGGGTGACTGAAAGACGAACGAGGTCAGTGGGGGTAATCCACCTAATTTATGAAAGTTTCCAATCGCAATATAAAATCAAGAGAAGAAAAAGCCTGGAAGGAGGAGAGATGACTAGAAACGATTCGGTTGATAGTTTTATGTGTGCATTAATTGGCGGAGTAGAGGACCAGGTGCATTTCAGGTAAAATAACTCAATGTTTATATCCCAGGACAAATTAGCTAGCAACAGCAAGCTAGATAAATAGGACAAATTAGCTAGCAAGTGCAAGCTAACTAGCTAAATTGTCATAAATGTTTAATGCTTTTCAACCTGTTCCCCAAAAAATGTAATTGGTTCAGTCTGTTTTGATATTTTAACCTGCGTGTCGTGATCGCGTTTGGTGTAGGGGTACAAAATACATTTATGCACGAAAGCATAACATTAGATTATGTTAGGACAGCACCTAAACAAGAAAAACCACACAGCCATTTTCCAAGCAAGGAGAGGCGTCACAAAAAAACTGAAATACAGCTAAAATGAATCACTAACCTTTGATGATCTTCATCAGATGGCACTCATAGGACTTCATTTTACACAATACATGTATGTTTTGCTCGATAAAGTTCATATTTATATCCAAAAAAAACATTTTACATTGCCGTGTAATGTTCAGAAATATTTTGCCTCCCAAAACTTCCGGTGAATGAGCACATCAATTTACAGAAATACTCATCATAAACGTTGATAAAATATTCAAGTTATTTAAAGAATTATACATGCACTTCTCCTTAATGCAACTGCTGTGTCAGATTTCAAAAAAGCTTTAGGGCGAAAGCAAATTTTGCAATAATCTGAGTACAGCGCTCAGATATCAAAACAAGCCATACAGATACCCGCCATTTTGTAGTGAACAGAAATGACAAAAATTACATTATAAATATTCACTTACCTTTGATCTTCATCAGAATGCACTCCCAGGAATCCCAGTTCTAGAATAAATGTTAGTTTTGTCGTGTCTTTGGCATCATTAAAACTGAAGACATATTTATCAAATAACTGTAATTATTATTACGCGATTAACCTGATTAATCATGTAACTGTAATTAACTAGGAAGTCGGGGCCCCAAGGAAAATATTCAGATTACAAAGTTATAATTTTCCTAATATAACTTTCAGATATTTTAATATGTGATCAATTAGTCTTCGAATTAATGAATTATTATTTACCTCACGCCAGTCTCATTCCAAACGTCGTAAATTGTTGGTTATCTGCACGAACCCAGTCTTCACTATGAGTCATCCATACATCAATTGTCTTAAAATCATTTATTTACTAACTAAGTAATTCACAGAAATGCATAACAAACAGTAGATATCGTTACAAAGAAATGATAGAGGAATGTGCCCTAGTGGGCTAAGCCAGCATGGCGGCTTCTTAGACAAAAGGGGAGTGGGGGGGGTCAGCTGAGGACACACTACAAAGTTGATAATTATAACAATTGAAATGCTAATCCTTTGCACATGAACGCTCACTCATTTGGGAACAATTGCAATCAATATATATATATATTTACGCTCAGTGTGTCGTCGGGATCTCTGGTGAAAAGTTTGTTTCTGTTGGAGAGTCTGTCCGCCCTCTGTCGTTGTTTGGAATGGATAGTTCAGACTAACATTCATTCATGTTGTTATAGAATAGCTGTTTCGGCGGTTGTCGGTCTTCACGTTCAATGATACCCAATTCCTAGCTGCAGACTAGTAATTAATATCAAAGACTTGTTCTTATTCTGTCGGTATCGATAGTCTAAGAGTTTAACCGCGTGGTATGGTTAAAAGTTCAGCAAGAGGAAAGCTTGGTCTCCTCTCAAACCGTGGCCCTCTCGTTATCGAGGTAAGCTGGTCTCCAACCGTTAGCCATCTCGTAATTGAGGTAAGCTTGGTCTGGTGATATAAAACCCCCACCTATGTTTTCTTCGGAAGAGCAGAAAAGGGCCTGTCCCATCACGCCAGAACATAACTGTGCTCATGGGCGGTCCTCTGATTTAGTTAAGACTCCAAAGGGAATTGGAGTTTCCTTCATTAAACAGTCCAAAATCACATTACACAATTTCACAAACAGTTCCATCCTTATTCATTCATTTTATATAACCATTTAGATGTAAGTCTCATAGCGGAGGCTATTGTATAAACATGATTATGGTAACGTGGCCGTATTGTCTCATGAGTTTCACAAAATTGTACCAAACGGACCAGTTCATAGCTGGATTCTTCACCGATCTTTTATACCTTCTCCAGAACCTGAATATAGTTTGGTTGTCAAGTTCTGTGCGGTAGAAGAAATTCCTTGGTGTGGTCTATGAAAACTCACTGTCTCTATACTGTGGCCATGAGGAGAGAATCTCCTCAAAGGGATTTACGACCGCTCTTACAGAGCCTGGTGTCAGAAGTATAGAGGTCGGGGGATGGTGCTCGCTGTGTCCAAAGAGGGAAACGTCATGACAGTTTTGTTCGATACAGTCCATCATTTATGTCCAAATATCTCCTTTTTGTTCGCGCGTTTAGTCCACTACTCCAAAGGCAGGAAGCGTGCGCAAAATGTCACGACGAAAAGTCAAAAAAAGTTATATTTACGTTCGTAGAAACATGTCAAACGATGTATAGCATCAATCTTTAGGATGTTTTTATCATAAATCTTCAGTAATATTCCAACCGGACAATTCCAATGTCTTCAAAAAAGAAAAGGAACACAGCTAACTCTCACGTGAGGGCGCGCCACTGAACTCACGTCATTTTCTCAGTCGTTGACTTCCAGGAGCTCTTGTTCTCTCCCCATTCACAGTAGAAGCATGAAACAACGTTCTAAAGACTGTTGACATCTAGTGGAAGCGTTAGGAAGTGCAAAATTAACCCTAAGTCATTGTATACTGTATAGGCAATCACTTGAAAAACTACAAACCTCAGATTTCCACACTTCCTGGTTGGATTTTTCTCAGGTTTTTGCCTGCCATATGAGTTCTGTTATACTCACAGAAATCATTCAAACAGTTTTATCCAAATCTACTAATAATATGCATATCCTACCTTCTGAGCCTGAGTAGCAGGCAGTTTACTACGGGCACGCCTTTCATCCGGACGTCAAAATACTGCCCCCTACCCTAGAGAAGTTAAGCAAGTTTCGTAGGTTACTAATGACCATCAGCAGCATCAGAGCTTGGAGAAGCCTTCATTTGACTGCTTTCATGACTCGTGATGGCCGGTGTGGTGGTAATACAGTCACCGCAACAGCCCTAGTCACAATGCCTACAAAACACTTATAACATATGGCATTTGGAGTCAAACAGATGGCATGGGGTGTCATAGTTTTATTAAAGTTGGAGAAAAACCAAGAGGTACTAGGACCCCTGGGGTTACTTGGCCTATCCACAGTGGGTACTAGGACCCATGGGGGTACTTGAGAAGATTCATGATACCATAGGCTAACTGGTACAATTCACGAGGGGGGTACTTCAGGGGTTCAGAGCTAAATTCAGTAGGTCAGTGGTTCCCTAACTTTTTATAGTCCCGTACCCCTTCAAACATTCAACCTCCAGCTGTGTAGCCCCTCTAGCACCAGAGTCAGCGCACTCTCAAATGTTGTTTTTTGCCATAATTGTAAGCCTGCCACACACACACACTATAAATTCACAGAGGCCCTCTTGTTCAGATATAGGTAAGTGGACTGGAGGCAGGGCATGAAAGGGATAACGAATCCAGTTGTTTGTGTCATCCGTTTCGGGAAAGTACCTGTGTAATTGCGCACCCAACTCACTCAGGTGCTTCGCTATATCACATTTGACATTGTCCGTAAGCTTGACTTCATTTGCACACAAAAAAATCATACAATGATGGAAAGACCTGTGTGTTGTCCCTGTTTATGCAGACAGAAAAGACCTCCAACTTCTTAACCATAGCCTCAATTTTGTCGAGCACATTGAATATAGTCGTGGAGAGTCCCTGTAATCCTAGATTCAGATCATTCAGGTGAGAAAAAACATCACCCAGATTGAACAGTCATGTGAGAAACTCGTCATCATGCAAGCGGTCAGACAAGTTAAAATTATGGTCAGTAAAGAAAACTAAGCTAATCTTTCAATTAAAAAAAACATGTCAATACTTTGCCCCTTGATAACCAGCACACTTCTTCTGTATGTTGTAAAAGCGTTACATGCTCGCTGCCCATATCATCGCACGAGAGTTCTGGGACCTTGCTTTAACAAAGTTAACCATTTTCACTGTAGTGTCCAAAATATCTTTCAAGCGGTCAGGCATTCTCTTAGCAGCAAGAGCCTCTCGGTGGATGCTGCAGTGTACCCAAGTGGCGCAGGGAGCAACTGCTTGCATGCGCATTACCACTCCACTGTCTCCCGGTCATGGCTTTTACGCCATCAGTACAGATACCAACACATCTTGACCACCAAAGTCAATTTGATGTCACAAAGCTATCCAGTTGTCCTGGTTTCCAGAAGAGGATGTCTTCCTTAATTGACCACGCATAAATGTAACAGACATACAGTTGAAGTGGGAAGTTTACATACACTTAGGTTGAAGTCATTAAAACTCATTGTTCAACCATTCCACAAATTTCTTGTTAACAAACTATAGTTTGGGCAAGTCGGTTAGGACATCTACTTTGTGAATGACACAAGTAATTTTCCAACAATTGTTTACAGACAGATTATTTCACTTATAAATCACTGTATCACAATTCCAATGGGTCAGAAGTTTGCGTCCCACCTACTCAACAGCCAGTTGAATCCCGTGGCGCGTTATTCAAATACCTTAGAAATGCTATTACTTCAATTTCTCAAACATATGACTATTTTACAGCATTTTAAAGACAAGACTCTCGTTAATCTAACCACACTGTCCGATTTCAAAAAGGCTTTACAACGAAAGCAAAACATTAGATTATGTCAGCAGAGTACCCAGCCAGAAATAATCAGACACCCATTTTTCAAGCTAGCATATAATGTCACAAAAACCCAAACCACAGCTAAATGCAGCACTAACCTTTGATGATCTTCATCAGATGACAATCTTAGGACATTATGTTATACAATACATGCATGTCTGTTCAATCAAGTTCATATTTATATCAAAACCAGCTTTTTACATTAGCAGGTGACTAGCATGTGACTAGCATTGCCACCGAACACTTCCGGTGAATTTACTAAATTACTCACGATAAACGTTCACAAGAAAACATAATTATTTTAAGAATTATAGATACAGAACTCCTCTATGCACTCGATATGTCCGATTTTAAAATAGCTTTTCGGTGAAAGCACATTTTGCAATATTCTAAGTAGATAGCCTGGCATCACAGGGCTAGCTATTTAGACACCCAGCAAGTTTAGCACTCACCAAAGTCAGATTTACTATAAGAATTGTGAAAATCTGAGTTTGAATGCATTTGGCTTAGGTGTATGTAAACTTCCGACTTCAACTGTCTTCCCTGTGGCTCAGTTGGTAGAGCATGGTGTTTGCAATGCCAGCATGGTGTGTGGGTTCGATTCCCATGGGGGGCCAGTACAAAAAAAAAAAAGGAAATGTAATGTATGCATTCACTACTGTAAGTCGCTCTGGATAAGAGCGTCAGCTAAATGACTAAAATGTAAAATGTAAATGTATACCAGGAGCAGTGCCAGGCCCGCCACGTCTGTTGACTCATCCAGCTGTAACGCATAGAATTCACTGGCTTGTATGTAAAGCAGTAACTGTTTCAAAACATCTCCTGCCATGTCACTGATGCGTCGTGAAACAGTGTTGTTCAATGAAGGCATTGTCTGTATAGTTTTTCTTTTTGCCTTTGCCCCAGCATTGTCCCAGCCGCAGCTGCAGGAAGAATTAAGTCCTCCACAATAGTATGGGGCTTGCCTGTCCTAGCCACTTGGTAGCTCACCATATAAGGCGCTTCTAGACCCTTCTTATTAATGGTATCTGTTGCTTTTATACATGTCTTACTACTCGAAAGTCATCTTAATTCTCGCTCAAAAACTCCCTTTGGCTTATTTTCCAAATTGGCATGTTTTGTTTCTAAATGTCTGCACAAGAGTGAAGGTTTTGTCAAGTTGTGAGATAGTACTTTTGCACATAAAACACACAGTGGCTGAGGAAAGTCACTACTCCCAAAATAATTTAACCACAAATCAATGTAGTTCTCATATTTGCGCCTCTTCGATGGTCCAATGTCCCTGTCTGCTGTTCTGTGCTTTCCTGGGTAAGGGGGGAGTAGCTCTTTGGCTATATCAGATTCACAACTGTCAGTGTCCATGCTAGCTGGGCCAAAAACAAATGTAGAATTACTGATGCTAGCATTGGATGTGCTTGTGGAAGCAGAACAACTTGTGTCGTCGACAGGTGCAGGTGTAGTACTGCTGATTGTAGCAGTACTACCAGTAGAGCTGGTATGTGTCTCTATGGACGCGGACCTTACTATTTTTACCCATTTACCCATTTTGGAGCAAACGGAATGAGCAGCAGCAACGTTTGGCTACATACAGACCGTTAGCGGAACTCCCGCGAGAGAGTAACGGTTAATGTGATTGGGTGTTAATTATTTGACTAGGCTACCTACCTGTATTTGACTGTGTGTTATTTCACTGAACACTATATATTTGGCAGTGAAACAAGGCTACTCCGGCGAGAGAAAAACCTCACCCAAATGTATAGCCCTGTTGGAAAATATAAATGGTCTGTTTGAAAATGTGAAGGGAAAAAAGTAGGTGGTACAGTAACCAAAAAAGGTTGGGAACCCCTGCTCTAACACAAGATACTCACAGGTCTTTCTGCAGCATGTCTATCATGAGTCCGTCCACCCTCCTGGCATTGACCAGGTACCAGACCAGGCCTCCAAAGTGTCTGGTGGAGCGTAGCAGATCATACTTCCCCATCTTCTCTAGATCCTCATAGGTGGCTGCATGCACCTGGACAACAGAGCACAGCCAATAGGGAGAGAGTTTTACTAACTGCTAATGGGCAATAATAATTGAACCATACATCTGGACAGCCTGTTGAGGAGTGTGAAGGAAGTGGTATTTTACCCTGATGTATTCTGAGGAGTCAGGTTCAAACTGGACCTGGCACAGATCCAACATATCCTCATGACGAGCCTGGCCAAACACCACCTTCAGGTTCTCCTCCTTGAAGACAGGGGGTGCTGTGAGCCTGCGGCCCTCTTTAGGAAAGTAGACCTGCAGGATCCTATCCCTCTCCTCCCACGATGCCTTCCTCAGAGTCCCAGTGGGTTCCCGGATCACTATGAACCGCTCCTGGAAACAACCATTGAAGAGAGAACAAAACTAGACAGTGAGAAGACAAAAGAGCACTAATTGTTTGAGGCATTGTAAATGATAACCAACATTTATGTTGGACACAAACCATTACGCACACTTTGCTTGCCGTGCATGTTGAATATGACGTTGGTGGACACAAACACACTCTCTTTCCTACCCTGTGCGGTATGTTGAAGGTGATGTCAGTGAAGACGTATCTGGCTGTGTCCATGCCCTCCAGGATCTTGTCCTCAGACAAGACATCGTTGATGGGCTTCCTCTCCGGCAGCACTGGAGGCATCTTCAGCAGCCTCTGGGCCTGCTCCCTGGCACTCTGGGTCGCCTACAACACAAACACACAGTGTGACACATAAACAAGATTACATCCCTGTGCAGCTGGTGTCAATCTGCCAACTGAAATGTTCAGAATGTTGCAGTAGATGTTGTAGAGCCATTCTCTACTCAGCATGAAGACAAACTATCAGCCCTACTGTGTGTGTACCTCTTCCAGCTGTGCGTCTGTCATGAGTTTGTACTTGGGGGGCTTCAGCTCCTGTTTGATGGGTCTGAACACCTTCTCCAGGTCCAAGCCTGTGATTCTGGTTAGGATGTCCTGCACCTCTGCATCCATAAACTGGGGCTTCACATGGGCATCTGTAGAATCTAGAAACAAATGAATGACTTCAGAGATGGACAAAGCTAGCTCTGGTCTCGGATCTGCAGGTACAGCCTGCATCAGAGCTAGTCACACTGCGCATATTGACACAGGAAGTGACCTCACTGATGACGCAAAACAGGAAGAATGGCGCCAAGTACAAACCTTCTCCTGAATACAAGCCTTCTAGATATTTTTCATAATTGCACTTAATCTTCAACAACTGGAATGATTGTTCCATGTTCTCCAAAGAATCTTAAAACGGACTCTGTATTTAAAGATCAGAAATCAAACTTGACGAGAGTGAGGAGGAATATAAGTCGTAAATATACAGATATTTTTTACCTAGGGATGAAGTAGCTACGGCGATAGGTGTCTTTCAAGTCTTGCTCTAATGATCATGCTCAAGGTAATTCTGGCAAAGTGGAATTATGATTTTTGGGGGAAAAAGTGTACCCCTGCCTTTTTTGGGTGAGTTACAAAAGCATCTATATTGAAGCCAGTCCCTAAACAAATCTAGGACAACCACCCGAGCCACAGCTTGTTCATCCCGTTATCATCCAGAAGGCGAGGTCAGTACAGGTGCATCAAAGCTGGGACAGAAGCAGTTTTTCAGTCTCAATCTCAAGGCCATCAGACTTAAATAGCCATCAATAGCCAGCCTCCACCCAGTAACCTGCCCTGAACTTAGTGCCTGCCACCCGGTTACTCAACTCTGCACCTTAGAGGCTGCTGCCCTATGTACATAGACATGGAATCACAGGTCCTTTAGTAATGTTTACATACTGTATTCTAGTCAATGCCACTCCGACATTGCTTGTCCTAATATATAAGGATTTTTTTTTGTATTATTCTAGTCTTTTAGATGTGTGTATTGTTGTGAATTGTTAGATACTACTGCACTGCTGGCGCTAGGAACACAAGCATTTCGGTACGCCCGCAATAACATCTGCTAAATATGTATGTGACTAATAAAATTTGATTTTAGCTTAAAGGGAAAGATTCACCCATTTTGAATGTTATATTGTTTTTGTCAATTTCCTTTCGATTCCCAGGGTCATTTCATGTTTATCTGAGCTATTGCCGTTCAAGCAGGCAGAAATTCGGAAATTATGACGTAGCATTGTGATAAAACCGCTCTCACTACACTGGAAGTTACACTGAACAAAAATATAAAACGCAACATGTAAAGTGTTGCGCGCTCATGTTTCATGAGCTAAAATAAAAGATCCCTGAAATGTTCCACAAAAAAAGTTAGCGAGCCTTTCTCCTTTGCCGAGATAATCCATCCACCTCACAGGTGTGGCATATCAAGAAGCTGATTAAACGGCATGATCATTTCACAGGTGTGCCTTGTGCTGGGGACAATAAAAGGCCATTAAAATGTGCAATTATGTCAAAACACAATGCCACAGATGGCTCAAGTTGAGGGAATGTGCAATTGGCAAGCTGACTGCAGGAAAGTCCACCAGAGCTGTTGCCAGAGGATGTAATGTTAATTTCTCTACCATAAGCCGCCTCCAAAATAATTTTAGAGAATTTGGCAGTACATCCAACCAGTCTCACCACCGCAGACCACGGCTATGGCGTCATGCAGGCGAGTGGTTTGCTGATGTCAACGTTGTGAACAGTGTCCCATGGTGGCGATGGGGTTATGGTATGGGCAGGCATACGCTACAAACAAGAAACACAATTGCATTTTATCAATGGCAATTTGAATGCACAAAAATAACATTCCGAGATCCTGAGTACCATTTTTTTAAGGTATCTGACCAACGAGATGCATATCTGTATTCCCAGTCATGTGAAATCCATAGGTTAGGGCCTAATAAATAAATTCACATTGACTGTTTTCCTCATACGAACTATAACGCAGTAAAATCTTTGAAATTGTTGCATGTTGGGTTCATATTTTTGATCAGTATAATAGAAATACGACTTTTAGATTGCGAAAATGTCTATCAAGTCAGATTTGAATACTGGCCGATGTCATAACGCGGGAAGTTGTCTTCTCTCGAATTAGCCATTTTTCATATTTTTTTTATATTCCTACACTCAAAAAGTTAGCTTGTTCAGGCCGTGGTAGCCAGATACAATGAGTCTGATTGCTGTCACGTTCAAAACAACTTCAAACTTAGATATCGGAAATCTCCCACGCCCGAAAGGTCAAGACAACTGGGAACTCAGAAAAAAACGTGCTTCCGAATGGAAAAAATTATTTCTAAGTCAGAAAATGTCAGAAGCTCTGGCATCTTACAAGAGCTTTTACGTATTTAATTTAACTAGGCAAGTCAGTTAAGAACAAATTCTTATTTACAATGATGGCTACCAAAAGACAAAAGGCCTCCTCTGGGGTAGGGGGCTGGTTTTAAAAACACATTTCATATAAATATAGGACAACATACACATCACAACAAGAGAGACAACATAGAGACCCAAGACAACATAGCAAGGCAGCAACACATGACAACAGCATAAAACATGGTACAAACATCATGGAGCACAGACAACAGCACAAAGGTAGAGACAACAGTACATCGCGCAAAGCAGCCACAACTGTCAGTAAGAGTGTCCATGATTGAGTTTTTGAAGAGATTGAGATAAAACTGTCCAGTTTGAGTGTTTGTTGCAGCTCGTCCCAGTCATTAGTTGCAGTGAACTGAATAGAGGAGTGACCCAGGGATGTGTGTGCTTTGGGGACCTTTAACAGAATGTGACTGGCAGAACGGGTGTTGTATGTGGAGGATGAGGGCTGCAGTAGGTATCTCAGATAGGGGGGAGTGAGGCCTAAGAGGGTTTTATAAAAAGCATCAACCAGTTAGTCTTGCGACGTGTATACAGAGACGACCAGTTTATAGGGTGTTCTCTGTTTTGCTCTATGATCCCCACCCCCGCTAATGATACGTTCAAGACTAGCGGAAAACCTGAAAAAAACGGTCAAACCATGACGTCAGTTATCTTCAGGTCGGAAAGTCGAGTCTCTCGAAAGATGCCCGAGTTCCGTCTTGGAATTCCTAGTTGGATGACCGTTAACGATTTCCAGTCTGAACTTTTCCGAGTTCGCAGTTATTGTGAACGTGCTGAATTCGGAAGTCGGAGATTTCAAAGTTCCCAGTTTTGAACTCAGCATAGATGTACGTTCTTGTCAACATGTGTGTAAATAGCTTCAAGGATAACAGCTAGCTACCAGTATCATTCAAGTGATTCAAATACTAAAAAGTAAACGCTAGCAAAGTTTTCGCATAGGCAGCTAACAGTAGATAACAATAGCTGCACATGCTACAAGGTCAGTGGTAGAACTCCAGTGTCTCAGTGTGGCCACACATTGTAAATAAACGACTTACTGCTGTCAGACGGTGCACTGCACAACATCCTTTTGCTACATCTGACAAGTATTCCTGTATTTTGATCGACATTTTTGACCCGAGAATAGCTCCTAAAGAGGCACCGTGCTGCACCAAACGCGGCCATGTTTGTAGCTACCTCATCGAGTACACTATCGTGACCTAATACATACGACGTAGAAATTGGGGGATCATGGGAGATGGAGTCTTCCGATTGTGTGACAGTTTTATAAAGGATGTTCACCAGATGGCGCGAATTGATCATGTATTCTGTGTCCACTTGCAATGTGTTCATGGTTACAATGGTGATGCTCATGAAACTGACATGTAGTCCTAGGTTGGAATAAGTACGAAAATGTATGCATTCACTACTGTAAGTCGCTCTGAATAAGAGCGTCTGCTAAATGACTAACATGTAAAATGAATAAGGAATTTAGTATTGTCCTCAAATTGTACGTATCATAAACATGTATTATGTTTGTCTGGCCAATACAGACAGTATTTTCTCATTACAAAAATGAATACAATAAAAAACATTCCATTTAGATGCCATGAGTCTCAACATGTTGGGGTACCAACAAAAAAACATGTCTCTTGCCTTCTCTCTGCATGGTAGAATTGTGTCTGATGTAAGAATTCAGCTATTCCTATATTCAGCAATTTGGTTGTTTTTCTGCACTGCTGTGTGATGTCTGCCTATCCTTGAGGCATAGCTTTGAGTCAGAGTACTAGACATTCCTACACCATCGTTACAATGTGTTCCTGCATTGTCTGATAGATAGCTGAGAAATCTGTCTGGATGATAGGAGCACACACACACACTTTTTCATGCAGACATACAAAACCCTTTCTCATGTAGACATCCTCAAAAACACAGACACTTAACGTTGCACTTTAGCACAGATTTACTGACAAACACCTTATGATTTGGTCTGTGAAAAATTATCTCCAAGTATTTTTGAAACATTCTTGATAATAAATGATTGTGGGATAGATTCTAGGGCAATATTTTTGTATGGAAACTTTAAGGAAGTCACAAACATTTTGTTAGATAGTTATTCATTCTTACCCATAAGTCAGCAACTGATTGGACAGTTCTATAATGGTAGCCAATTGAAATTTTATTGTACACAATAGTGTATTCCACAAAAGAAGGAGAGTGAAACCAAAGAGACTGTTTTTGGACTGTTGAGTATTTATTCAGAGAGAAAGAATAGGCTAGCTTTGGCAGACGTTCTCTGGTCGTCCCTGGTAACATGTAGGAGTGAAGCCTTGATCACTGCTAAGATCTTCTAGAGAGGGATTATGTCAGACCAGGTGGCTATCTCTCACAGTGAGCCCACAGCGCGCACACACACACACACACACACACACACACACACACACACACACACACACACACACACACACACACACACACACACACACACACACAAGCCACCACCATATTATACAGTCATGTAACCAGAGCTAGCTATCTGTATGTCATCATCAAAAACAGCATGTGTCACACATAAATCCTCCCCCCAGGGAAGGGCTAGACAGTAGATGGGGGATGTAAGATAGAGCAGGGTAAAGGTGTGTGTTTGTCAGTAAAGAGGTGATGTGTAGCACGGCAGAGTAAAGCAGGGCAGACAGTGGGGTAGCTGTAGCTAGCTGTATGTAACGATGTGAGGATTGAGCTGTAAGGGGCCTATGGCTCCAGATGTACGCAGCTGTCGCCCTGCTGACAGCCCTAATCCTGCTACCCAAAACTGAGTGCCCTGAGAGGGATGGCGCGAGCGAAGGGGAGAGCGGGAGAGAGATGGTAAATGCTTTCTGCATTTCTGATTCTCCTCTGTATTCTCTTTATTTTTCTGTAAGATAGAGGGAGAGGAGGGAGTGATGGAGAAGAAATCTGTCTATTTTTCTACATACACTACATGACCAAAAGTATGTGGATGCTGCACGGCGAGCGGTACCGGAGTGCCAAGTCTAGGACATAAAGGCTCCTTAACATCTTCTATCCCCAAGTCATAAGACTGCTGAACAATTAATCAAATGGCCACCTGGACTATTTACATTGACCCCCTCATTTGTTTTTACACTGCTGCTACTCACTGTTTATTATCTAAGCATAGTCACTTTACCCCTACCTACATGTACAAATTACCTCGACTAACCTGTACCCCCTCACATTGACTCAGTACCCCCTGTATATAGCCTCGTCATTGTTATTTTATTCTGTTTACTTTTTATAATGTTTTACTTTAATTTATTTGGTAAGTATTTTCTTAAACTGCATAGTTGGTTAAGGGCTTGTAAGTAAGCATTTCACTGTATGGCCTACATCTGTTGTATTCGGCACAAGGGACCAATAAAGTTTGATTTGATTTGATCTGTTGACCCTCCTCCTCCTTTCTCTCTCAGTATAGAGATTGTTGGATACAAACAGGAACCTTGACACATGATGAGGCAAGATCAAGTTCAACACACACACACGTATGTATTTTACATTTACATCTGGGTTAGGGTCAGTTGCATTTAGATTCAGGTAATTCAGTAGGAGATTCATTCGAATTTCATTTAAAGAACTGGAAAGTGCAATTAGGGTGTTTTCAGCTCTTGACATGGGATTGACCCCAAACCTGAAGTACCTAGACAAACATGTAGGCCTACATATTTTCTCCCACCCACACGTTCAATATTGGACTGTTTGAGTGTAAGAGCGTGTGTGTGTGTCACTGTGACTGGGAGCAGCAGGAAGAACAGAGAGGTGAAACCTGAGTGGAGGGGCTCTCTGATAGAGGGGCTGCTATGGCGGGCGGTGAGGGGGGCACTCAGGGAGCAAGTCAGTCAATGTTTATTTGTCTTTTTGCATGGAGGACAGAGGAGAACGGGTTCAGAGGTGAAACGGAAAGGTTTGTGACTATGGTGGAGGATGGTCCTTCTTGAAAAACTATATGGCCAAAATGTGAGAATAGAAATACTACCAATGCTGTATAGAGGAACAGTATCAGGTCACTAACAGTTCAAATAATGTTTTCATTGAGGGTGAATTGTAATGTGCCATCAACTTTCAGTAGAAAAGCATTTATTGACACTGATAAAAAAAGAAGAAAAATCTGAAAGGATACATTTTACTTAAATCTACCAGTTTTAATTTCTCTCAAATGCTTCGGAAATAAGTGTTAAAAACAACCCTACGGTCAATGTCCACGTCCCAAGGAAATCTAATTAGGATAATTTAAAAATCCCGAAAATCAGTCTTCTCACAAAACCGTCTGCAGCGTCCAAACGGTTTGGCCTACAAACTATTACGAAAGACGAGGCTCCAGGGTGTTCTCTGTTTTGCTCTATGATCCCCACAAGCTTATTGGGACTCGTTTGATTCAGGGTTAGAGGTTAGGGAAAGGAGGATTTTGGATCGAAATCAATGAATTGGTCCCCACAAGGATAGCTATACAAAACTGTGTGTGCATCAGCTGAGAAACCGGGGCATCTGTGGCTTCAGTCTCAAGGACAGCAGCTCCTCCTCTCGTCTTCGTCATTGAACAAAGAGGAGTGAGAATGGGAGAGGAGGAGATAGGAGGACAGAGAAGACAGATAGGGAGAGATTGAGGAGAGGAGAGGGAGGAAGAGAGAAGGGCATAGTGACATAGCGATGGGTTCCTCCACAACTATAATCTGCATCTTTTTATAATGATTACCCAGGGAAGTTACTGGTTCCCACCATACTGGAATCAGAGAGAGAGAGAGAGAGAGAGAGACAAAGAGAGAGACAAAGAAAGAGAGACAAAGAGAGAGAGAGACAAAGAGAGAGAGAAAGAGATATAGCGAGGATGAGAGGAGAGAGAGAGACAGAGAGAGAGAGAGAGAGAGAGAGAGAGTGATAAAGAGAATTATGGAAAAAAGGGAGAGTTCACCTGCACCCAGAGTTCTGACCTCCCTTGACCCACCTACATCTGCACATGCTCACTGGTTTCTATTAAAGCCCTGACTAGCCCCATGCCATGCACTAAGCTACAGTATATGCGTCCCAAACTTTATTATGCTTTTCACCCTAACTTCAACACTTTTTGTCCCGCTTCACACACACTCACAGACACGCAAACACTCACAGACACACACACACACACACACGCAAACACACACACACACACACACACACACACACACACACACACACACACACACACACACACCACACACACACACACACACACACACACACACACGTACACACACACACACACACACACCACACACACACACACACACACACACACACACACACACACACACACACACACACACACACACACACACACACACACACACACACACACACACACACACACACACACAGACTACCCCCGAACTCCTTCTTCAAATGAAACTAGAACCAACCAGACATCTCACCCTGCTACACCTCCACCATTAGAAAGGCCTTTAGACTGCATTTGTTTCCAACTAAAGCCTGTCTTGGTTTACACGCAACGCGAGAAGGCCTCTGGTCCATTCCTCTTGTTGTTTCATGCTGTTTTTATCATTTATACTGGGGGTGTGGGGGGATGGATGAGGATGAGGATGGGGAGCGTGGCACTGATAAAGAAACTAATACCCTGGCACTGGGGAGGTCAGAGGTCAAGCTGGGCAAACTGGGTGGTGCGGGGGGGTGAGGTCTGGTGAAGTAGGGTTGTGGGAGGTAGGTGGGCAAGTGGTGCCACATACTGGACTTTTAAGGGGAAGAAAGAAGAGAGGAGGGAGAAAGATTGAGTAAAAAGATAGAGGTAGGAAAGGTGCTCCTGAGTTGGGGGATACACTGGGACAGGGGACTCATTGCGTGCCACATCATCCTGGACTTTTGAGGGACAAGAAGAAAGCAAGCGAAAGAGGGGAGGGAACGCTCTATCTGGTCAGTGACAGTAATCAGAGCCAGTGTCCCAAAGGAACAGGAAGTCCCATGGCATCCAGCTACTGATCCGCCCCAGCACTCGGAAGCCTCCACTACACCCTGTCCCACACACACACACACACACACACACAACTTGTTCCCCTACTCCCATATCCCTCCCACCACACACACCCGGCTCCAAATTAGCCTGGTGATTGAGCCGGCCACTAATTTTAGCCACAGACGCCCCGCTCCCTTCGAGCGGTATTTGCATCCTGGCTCCGAATCAGAATTGTCGGAAGAAGAGGTGATCAATCGCTGTCATCCCTGCCACGACAGAAAAAGGACAAATGCCGAGCGGAGGGGAATGCTGGGTAATGTTGTGGAAGTGGGGTAACGCCAGATCCTGACATCTGTTGTTGTTTTTATTCATGTCGGGTAGAGATATTTGAGATTTGCGTGTGTGTGTGTGTGTGTGTGTGTAGTTTGTGTAAGAGCCCTGGGACTCTTTATGTGCTGTCCCTCACACCGAACACTAGAGGGCACTAGACCTGCTCATTGAAGTCTGCGGGATATTGTCTTATATGTTCCTTGTTGCTGTTAATGAGAGCATCTCCTCTCTCTGACCCTCCACCTGACTGTTGTAGCACCACTGCAGTCTGACTGGGTTCTCAGCTCCTCCACAGTCTCTGTTGGCCTGGGGCTTGTTCCACCTACAGTCTGACTGGGTTTCCAGCTCCTCCACTGTCTCTGTAGATCTGGGGCCTGGTCCACCTACAGTCTGACTGGGTTCTCAGCTCCTCCACTGTCTCTGTAGATCTGGGGCCTGGTCCACCTACAGTCTGACTGGGTTTCCAGTTCCTCCACAGTCTCTGTAGATCTGGGGCCTGGTCCACCTACAGTCTGACTGGGTTTCCAGCTCCTCCACAGTCTCTGTAGATCTGGGGCCTGGTCCACCTACAGTCTGACTGGGTTCCCAGCTCCTCCACAGTCTCTGTGGGCCTGGAGCCTGGTCCACATACAGTCTGACTGTGTTCCCAGCTCCTCCAAAGTCTTTGTAGGCCTGGGGCCTGGGCCACATGCAGTCTGATTGGGTTCCCAGCTCCTCCACAGTCTCTGTAGGCCTGGGGCCTGGTCCACATACAGTCTGATTGGGTTCCCAGCTCCTCCACAGTCTCTGTAGGCCTGGGGCCTGGTTCACCTACAGTCTGACTGGGTTCCCAGCTCCTCCACAGTCTCTGTGGGCCTGGAGCCTGGGCCACCTACAGTCTGACTGTGTTCCCAGCTCCTCCAAAGTCTTTGTAGGCCTGGGGCCTGGGCCACATGCAGTCTGACTGGGTTCCCAGCTCCTCCACAGTGTCTGTAGGCCTGGGGCCTGGGCCACCTACATCTCAGCGTAGACTTAGCTCCTCATATCTCACATTGTGGAGGTTTCTACAGGATAGGTGGTGGTCTGTTTTTTACTAGCTACATTTAGAATATGCAACAATGTTTTACAAACATGTCACATATACAGTTGAAGTCGGAAGTTCACATTCACTTAGGTTGGAGTCATTAAAACTTGTTTTTCAACTACTACACAAATTTCTTGTTAACAAACTATAGTTTTGGCAAGTCGGTTAGGACATCTAATTTGTGCATGACACAAGTCATTTTTCCAACAATTGTTTACAGACAGATTATTTCACTTATAATTCACTGTATCACAATTCCAGTGGCTCAGAAGTTTACATACACTAAGTTGACTGTGCCTTTACACAGCTTGGAAAATTCCATGAAATGATGTCATGGCTTTAGAAGCTTCTGCTAGGCTAATTGACATCATTTGAGTCAATTGGAGGTGTACCTGTGGATGTATTTCAAGGCCTACCTTCAAATGCAGTGCCTCTTTGCTTGACATCATGGGAAAATCAAAAGAAATCAGCCAAGACCGCAGAAAAAAATTGTGGACCTTCACAAGTCTGATTCATTCTTGGGAGCAATATCCAAACGCTTCAAGGAACCACGTTCATATGTACAAACAACAGTACGCACATATAAACACCATGGGACCACGCAGCCTTCATACCGCTGAGGAAGCGTTCTGTCTCCTAGAGATGAACGTACTTTGGTGCGAAAAGTGCAAATCAATCCAAGAACAACAGCAAAGGACCTTGTGAAGATGCTGGAGGAAACGGGTACAAAAGTATATACATCCACAGTAAAACAAGTCTTATATCAACATAACCTGAAAGGCCACACAGGAAGGAAGAAGCCTCTGCTCCAAAACCGCCATAAAAAGCCAGACTACGGTTTGCAACTGCACATGGGGCCAAAGATTGTACTTTTTGGAGAAATGTCCTCTGGTCTGATGAAACAAAAATAGAACTGTTTGGCCGTAATGAGGCTTGCAAGCCGAAGAACACCATCCCAACCGTGAAGCACGGGAGTGGCAGCATCATGTTGTGGGGGTGCTTTGCTGCAGGAGGGACTGGTGCACTTCACAAAATAGATGGCATCATGAGGACGGACAATTATGTGTATATATTGAAGTAACATCTCAAGTCATCAGTCAGGAAGTTAAAGCTTGGCCGCAAATGGGTCTTCCAAATGGACAATGACCCCAAGCATACTTCCAAATTTGTTGCAAAATTGCTTAAGGACAACAAAGTCAAGGTATTGGAGTGGTCATCACAAAGCCCTGACTTCAATCCTATAGAAAATTTGTGGGCAGAACTGAAAAATCATGTGCGAGCAAGGAGGCCTACAAACCTGATTCAGTTACTCCAGCTCTGTCAGGAGGAATGGGCCAAAATTCACCAAACTTATTGTGGGAAGCTTGTGGAAGGCTACCCGAAACGTTTGACCCAAGTGAAACAATTTAAAGGCAAGGCTACCAAATACTAATTGAGTGTATGTAAACTTCTGCCCCACTGGGAATGTGAAGAAATAAATAAAAGCTGAAATAAATCATTCTCTCTACTATTATTTGGACATTTCCATTCTTAAAATAAAGTGGTGATCCTAACTGACCTAAGACAGAGAACTTTTACTAGGATTAAATGTCAGGAATTGTGAATAACTGAGTTTTAATGTATATGGCTAAGGTGTATGTAAACTTCTGACTTGAACTGTACATATACTGTACATGTGATACATGGACATGGATTCTGTTGACTATCTGAGGTCTCTGAGTCTTCACTCCTTACTAGTGGTAGACATGTAAGATGTTTTTACATGTGTCAGAGTCTTCGTCGTCTGACTAGGAGGACTCATCGGACCAAAACGCAGCATGGTAAGTGTTCATGTTTATTGAAATGACTGAACACTAAAACAAAAATTACGAAGAGAATACTGACAACAGTTCCGTCAGGTGCAAAACACTAAACAGAAATAAACCACCCACAAAACCCAAAGGAAAACAGGCTGCCTAAGTATGGCTCCCAATCAGAGACAACGATATACAGCTGTCCCTGATTGAGAATCATACCCGGCCAAAACAAAGAAATACAAAATATAGAAAAAAGGACATAGAATGCCCACCCTAGTCACACCCTGGCCTAACCAAAATAGAGAATAAAAACCTCTCTATGGCCAGGGCGTGACAGTACCCCCCTCCAAAGGTGCGGACTCTGGCCGCAAAATCTAACTCTAAAGGGGAGGGTCCAGGTGGGCCTTCCTTACGGCGGGGGCTCTGGTGTGGGACGTGGACCCCACTCCACCTTCGGCTTGGCCCACTTAGGTGGCGCCTCTGGAGTGGGGACCCTCGCCGCGGGCCCCGGACAGGCGGGCGACTCTGGCAGCTCCGAACTGGTGGGCGACTCTGGCAGCTCCGGACTGGCGGCCGACTCTTGCAGCTCCGGACAGGCGGGCGACTCTGGCAGCTCCGGACAGGCGGGCGACTCTGGCAGCTCCGGACAGGCGGGCAACTCTGGCAGCTCCGGACAGGCGGGCGACTCTGGCAGCTCCGGACAGGCGGGCGACTCAGGCACAGGACGCATCAGGCTGGGGAGACATGCAGGAGGCCTGGCTCTGGGCGCAGGCACAGGCAAAGGACTCACCAGGCTGGGGAGACTTGCAGGATGCCTGGCTCTGGGTGCAGGCACAGGACTCACCAGGCTGAGGAGACATGCAGGAGGCCTGGCTCTGGGAGCAGGCACCGGATAGACCGGGTCCTGGAGACGCACTGGAGGTCTGGAGCGCATGGCCTGCACAACCCGTCCTGGCTGAGTTGTCACTGTAGCCCGGCATGGGCGAAGCGCTGGCACAGGGCAAACTGGGCTGTGCTGGGGAATGATGGCTGCCGTGCGTAGAGCAGGTGCAGGGTAGGCTGGACCTAGGAGATGCACTGGTGGCCAGATGTGCTGCACCGGCGCACTTCTCCCTGGCTGAGTGCCAACTCTAGCACGGCACTAGCGGGGGGCTGGTATCGACCGCACCGGACTGTGCATGCGGATGGGCGAGACAGTGCACACATCCGCATAGCACGGTGCTCTCCACGTCAACCGCTCCCCACTGTAAGCACAGGGAGTTGGCTCAGGTCTATTGCCTGACTCCGCCAATCTCCCCATGTGCCCCCCCCCCCAAAAAAAATTGGGGGCTGCCTCTGGTGCCTGCTGCGCTGCCTTGCCTCATATCGCCGCCTCTCCGCTTTCGCTGCCTCTAGTTCCTCCCTCGGGCGGCGATATTCCCCAGCCTGTCTCCAGGGTCCCTTTCCGTCCAGTATCTCTTTCCAAGTCCAGGAGTCCTGAACCCTCTGCTCCTCCATACCACGCTGCTTGGTCCGTTGAAGGTGGGTGGTTCTGTCAGAGTCTTCGTCGTCTGACGAGGAGGAATCATCGGACCAAAACGCAGCGTGGTAAGTGATGAACACTTTTTATTGAAATGACTGAACACTAAAACAAAAATAACAAAGAGAATACTGACAACAGTTCCGTCAGGTGCAAAACACTAAACAGAAATAAACCACCCACAAAACCCAAAGAAAAACAGGCTGCCTAAGTATGGCTCCCAATCAGAGACAACGATATACAGCTGTCCCTGATTGAGAACCATACCCGGCCAAAACAAAGAAATACAAAATATAGAAAAAAGGACATAGAATGCCCACCCTAGTCACACCCTGGCCTAACCAAAATAGAGAATAAAAACCTCTCTATGGCCAGGGCGTGACAACATGTCTGTCGGCATCAATCACTTACAGCCTGGCTGTTTTCTAACCAATCATTAATTAGCACATGTTCCCATGATGATTATTGATATAACACCTGTTTTGGCCAGCCACTAGTGTTATGGCTGTACAGATGTAGGATCTTAATATGAGACAGTTTACTACATCAGCAAAATAATCCTGTAGCAACCAGAAATGTGAATAATTATTTGGATTATAATCCATGGACATTTTTGTAGGGGTTGACATTTTTAGTTCGGCAAATCAAGTCTGAATTTCAAAGTGGAAATTACAAACTTTAGAATCCTTTTAAAAACTCAAATACACTACAAGTTCGCATTTCCTGCTGTGCAGGAAAATGCTCTGCAACGAAATCAAACTAAGATCTTACATCTGTATGGGCCTTCACTGAAATAGGGACCGTTGTGCAGAATGTGAAATATCAGTTAAGTAAGTTGAGTTTCTGCAGGAAATGTGTGCTTGCATATTTCTGAGTGTTGCATATATTTTCTGTGTGTGCAAAAAAATATTTGTGTCTCTTTCTGCTTACCTGTCTGTCTGTCTGTCTGTCTGTCTGTCTGTCTGTCTGTCTGTCTGTCTGTCTGTCTGTCTGTCTGTCTGTCTGTCTGTCTGTCTGTCTGACCTCAGCCTCTCCACCAGGCCTGAGTCCGTTCTGTTGGCTGCAGAACACATCTCCCTCTGTGTAGGAGTGGATCGCTTTTGAAGTTGTTGACTGACATCTTTCTGCGTTTGGCGTGAGATCTATGCATACATAGCCACGTGGGCTGGGTTGAGCTGACCGCAGCGCCAACTGCCAGGTTCTGGTCAGGTGACCTTGTCAGGTAACCTGGGTCAGGGCAGCCATTGGCTGCGCTGTCTTGTCCTCTGTCATGCGGTGGGAAAACATTCCAACAGCTGTCCTGGAACGTTCTAGAAACATCTGTATCATTCACTCGCTTGCTTGGTGAGAATCTCCACTCCTGCCCCTTCAAAACACAACCTACAAGTGTGTTTATATAGTGTTTATATATTAAGGGAAATATTCTAAGGTCCTTTCTGTGAAGTTAGGTGGTGTCAGAGTTTCTCTCCCCCTTACCAGCTTGAATGTAGTTGTTTAGAGTGTCAGAAGGAAAGAAAACACTCCACATCTTACATAGTGGACTCATCCACAGAGGTGCCAGTGTTACTTCTTATCTCAAAGACCATCTGTCTGTGTGTGCGTGTGTGCATTTGTGCGTGCGTGTGCTCGAGTGTGTGTGTGAGAGAGAGAGGGAGAGAGAGAGAGAGCACTCTGTAGCCTTTGACATAATGTTAATTTGAAGAATGTTTGAAGTATGATGCAACATCAGCTGCTCTTACTTAGCTTTGAGCTGCTTTCCTCTGAAAGGTCCCCTCCGGTCTCAGATTACCACAGAGACAGCCCTGGTACTGCTGTGTGTGTGTGTGTGTGTGTGTGTGTGTGTGTGTGTGTATGTGCGTGTGCGCGTGTGCGCGTGTGGGTGTGTGTGTGTGTGCGTGCATGCGTGTGTGTGTGTTCACAAATGCGTGGGCATTTGTACTAACATATTTATGTTAATATATGCTTATCCTTGGATGTTTTCTTTCTTGGGATGACTCTGTTTCGGAAATTGGCAAATGGACATAGTTGCGGTATATCAAATAGTAACAATCCCAAACATGGAAAAGATAAGATAGTGTTCGCATTTCTGTTTTGGAAATGTGTTGTCAGTACTAAATAGCGTGAGGAACTGTTTTGAATCTCTGTGGATGATTGAATTATAACCAAGCTCTTTGTTGTGTTGTCATCTATATTTGCCTTAGGAGTAGGTGGGGAAATATAGGGCTAGACATGTTTCTGGAGTGTCCATTATAGGATAAAGGTTGTGTCACTGATCAGTCTATTATTAAAGTCACCAAAAAATAGATATATAGTACTGATTAAACTGCACTGTGGGGAATGGAAGTTAGGTTGGGATTGCATTTTCCCAGTTCAGTTATTTCACAGACATTTTTCGTTCACTCCATGAGTGCTCTTTTTAACACAACCCATATAGACCTCATAGCTGACTCAATGGGTTTCATCTCCCAATGACCAATGCTCGGTTTTCTACTCTTTCCCACACTCTTCCTCTCATTCAATCATTCATGTATTTTCCTATGTAAGTTAGTTAATTCACTCGTTTACCCCTGGGTTTGGTGTGTTCTCTCATTCCTCTCTCCTTCCCAACAGGTTTGGGATTAATCTCCATTGGCCAGCTGCCAGTGCTTCGGTGTGGATCCGGGTGGGATCAGTTGGAATTTTGCATGACCAACGCCACTACTCCTGATCGGTGAGTTTGATAAACAAAAAGAAGCAGGTCCTTTGGCGCCTCTACAACCACACACTGTCTGAAATCTGATGTTGAAAGATTGTTTGATACATCAATTACTGTCAGTCACTAATCATTCACTAGTCGCTCTGCAGCTCACTTCTTGGAAATATGTTTATGGTGGTGGTGGACCCAAATGAGAGGTGATGCCGTTGTATCGTAGGCTATTGTACTGTTTTAGAACATACTTTTCCACTCAGGAATTTGACATTAATGACTGTGTCAGTGATAACTGACCAGGAGAGTGTCATAATGGTTACATGTTGCAAATAATGTTGCATGTCAAGCTAATGGCAAATAGGCTACATTGTCTCATGTGATAAAGTTATTTCTGTATTATAGCTTTAAGCTATGTCAGAAACATTGGTAACACATTATTTAGTAACAATTTATATTAGTACCTACTTAAGGACTTCATAAAACATTCATAAACTATACATAACGCCTTCACAGGCAGTACGTAAGTCTGTTTTTGCATGGCTAACATTTGCATCTTCCATGATCTCTGACCTAGAGGATCTTGCCTTAGGAGAGCTGCTCTTACCTCGTCTTTCAATTCTCCGTTTATACCCTGCTCCTACAACCCTCAGCCCTTAGATCACTGTGCATAAAAGCCTCCATTACAGGAGAAGGAAACAGCACACACACACACACACACAATTTGATTTGCATGGGGCCTAAAGGAAAACCCTGTGTGTGTGTGTGTGTGTGTGTGTGTGTGTGTGTGTGTGTGTGTGTGTGTGTGTGTGCGTGTGTGCGTGCGTGCGTGCGTGCGTGCGTGCGTGTGTGTGTGTTCGTGCAGGCGCACACTCATCCGGTTCCCCTCTGCACCTCGGCAGGCGACACACACACGTGACCATGCATAATCATGCACCCACCAACACCAGCATAATCATGCACACATATGCCCTGGGTGAGAGACCTACACATACGCCCTGGGTGAGAGACCTACTCATACGCCCTGGGTGAGAGACCTATACATACGCCCTGGGTGAGAGACCTATACATGTGCCCTGGGTGAGAGACCTACTCATACGCCCTGGGTGAGAGACCTACACATGTGCCCTGGGTGAGAGACCTACACATATGCCCTGGGTGAGAGACCTACTCATACGCCCTGGGTGAGAGACCTATACATACGCCCTGGGTGAGAGACCTATACATGTGCCCTGGGTGAGAGACCTACTCATACGCCCTGGGTGAGAGACCTACACATATGCCCTGGGTAAGAGACCTACACATACGCCCTGGGTGAGAGACCTACACATGTGCCCTGGGTGAGAGACCTACACATATGCCCTGGGTGAGAGACCTACACATATGCCCTGGGTGAGAGACCTACACATATGCCCTGGGTGAGAGACCTACACATATGCCCTGGGTGAGAGACCTAAACATATGCCCTGGGTGAGAGACCTACACATATGCCCTGGGTGAGAGACCTACACATACGCCCTGGGTGAGAGACCTACACATATGCCCTGGGTGAGAGACGGGACAAAGGCGGAAGGTGGGGAGGTGGGGAGGTGCGTATAAGGCGGGCACAATAGGAGGATGCGGCGTGTTGTTTTACCCTGTGGTGGAATGGGCCGCACGCTGCCAGGGCTGCCGGTCCGAGCTGACACATGTGACGTGGTCGATGAGTGACGGCAGTAAGTGCAGTATGAGTGGTCATGTAGATATAGACTGCTACCCGACTAAAAACACAACCAGAAAAAACACAACTCCACCACAGTCAGACTATGGTTCAGTCACCCCACTGCTGGTTCAAGTGGACCGACCCCATCCAACTGCAGTGCAAAACGTCATTCAAAATCAACATTTTGGGAACAAGGAGACACACAGTTTTCTGAAGAGAGGTTTTGAGATAAACGGTATTGTATGGTTGTTTTTGCACATTTCATGTTCTTTCGATGTACGGAAAACTTCAACCATAATGTGATACAGCCACATCAATAAGACAGCATGTCAAAATGGGTCAGAATGTGAAATGCCAGAGCCAATCAGGCGCCTAGACCTTAGTCTTGCAGCCAATCAGGTCATTGCGCGGCCGGCCCCCAGGAGACCATTGAACTCAATATAGACTTCAATACATACATTTATGAAGAGATCACAAACTCTTCACTCCAGGAGATCTCTCCTTCACTCTCTCTCCTTCTCCCTCTGTCCCCTTTTCCTTTCTCCTTGTAAAGCATGTGTCTCTTTCTGGTGATTTTATTTCTCTGCGTGCAAAGAAAATGTTTCCTCGGTGAGGCTCTCTCTCTCTCTCTCTCTTTCTCTCTCTCTCTCTCTCTCTCTCTCTCTCTCGCACTCTCTCTCTCTCTCTGGGGTGATGGGCTAAAAGGCGCAGCAGGAATGTATGTGTCATTGCGCTGTTTGGTTAGATAGAGTCATATAACACTACTACGGCGTGTTCACATGTGCCGGAGCATCAGGGCTGTGACGGCTATTTACACTAAAGGGCCGTGTGCGGCCAACACTGGGGCTCCACCGCCCTCCCTGGTTACATTAAGTGAAATAGAATCAGCCTAACCCTCACTGACTGCTCAACTCTGCTCACTCTCTCATGATACTCTCTTTTATCTCTCTCTCTTTCACTCTTCCTCCCTTTCTCTCTCTCACTATTCCTCCCTTTCTCTCTCTCTCTCTCTCTCTCTCTCTCTCTCTCTCTCACTCCCTCTCCCTCCATCCCTTTCTCTCTCTCTCTCACTCTCCCTCCCTCCATCATTTTCTCTCTCTCTCTCTCACTCTCCCTCCCTTTCTCTCTCTCTCTCTCTCTCTCTCTCATGATACTCTCCTTTTCTCTCACCGTCTCCATCTCTCTGACTCTATTTTCTCTCTGTCTTTATCAGTCACTCATGCTCCCTCTATTTCTCACTTATATTTTTTCTCCCCCTCCCTCCCTCCTCCCTCCCTCCCTCCCTCCCTCTCTTCAGAGAGTAGTGTAGCGGATATTAGTAATGTTATCACCCTCAACAGTCAGGGCTGCACTGCTCAGAGCTCATACGTACATGTGGAGAGAGGTTTCAAAACAGAGGAAGTGTTTCAGTGCAGTGTAGGTACCGACACATCTGCCAATAGTAAAGAACAACTCCCTGGCCCTTTGGCCATCAGCACCTATTCTCAGCCTAGAGAAACCCCTCTCTCCAATACGTTACATCTGTTTGGAGTAAAGTAGGCCTGTACCCCTCTCCAATGCTGTTACATCTGTTTGGAGTAAAGTAGGCCTGTAAACCCTCTCCAATACCATTACATCTGTTTGGAGTAAAGTAGGCCTGTAAACCCTCTCCAATACCGTTACATCTGTTTGGAGTAAAGTAGGCCTGTACCACTCTTCTTACCTTCTGGTACCTTATCATCCCTGCCTTTCAACCCTGTTTCTGATCACACATACTAGAAATGTAGCACATACATACACACACAGGGAGTTTCTGAGTCTGCTCTCAATGTGTCTCTATTAGTGACTAGCCCACTGGGCAGCGAGGCCCACCTAATCAGATTATTTGTCTTTTTACCTAAACATGCAAACACTATCATATAGAATTCATAGCAAGCAGTGCACTGGAATGACATTCAGATAGATCACTAGTCACTTTAATAATGCCACTTTATTAATGTTTACATGTCTTGCATTACTCATCTCTTATGAATATACCGTATTTTATACCATCTATTACATCTCTGTCATTGCTCACCCATATATTTATATGTATATATTCTTATTCCATTCCTTTACTTAGATATGTGCGTATTAGGTAGTTGTTGTGGAATTGTTTGATTTTATTTTATTTTATTTGGATCTCTTTTAGTCCCCATTTGGACTAATCTTCCAAGAGTCCTTAAATATTAAAATACAATTTATATACAAACACATTTTCACATATAACACACTATTACAAACATACATAATATACTAACGTAATAAACCAATAAATAATCAATCTAAAAAATATGAATTCTTCATCTACTGTAATCCCACAACATTTCTGTGTATTATATTTAAATTGTTTTAAAATAATGTTTAAATGTATATATTGAAAGGTTTCTGGTTTGCTCAGTTAATTTATTCAATTTCTTTATTGCTCTAAATCGAAATGTTCTTTTGCCTATTTCTCTTTTCTGTCTGGATAACGCATAGATGGTGGACAATCTATTCCTAGTATTTACGGAATGTCTGTTAGCAGATGTTAATGCGAGTGTAGCGAAATGCTTGTAAGTCTAGTTCCGACAGTGCAGAAATATCTAACAAGTAATCTAACAATTCCACAACAACAATTCACAACGGTAATCAGTTGGTAAGAGACAATCCACTGCCTTTATAATAGTCAACACATATATTTTAGCTTTAATTAGCTTTAGAAATGCTACATTTTCTCTTAGTCTCATGGCATAATGTGTAGAATAGCCGGAAATTAGCTATAAAACGTCAAATGTTTATCTTTGCCCAATGGCAAAATGTGTAGTATTGCAGGAAGTTAGCGGCCCCCCCCCCCCATACCCAAAGGTCTGCAGGCCCACCCACTAATGAATTTCTGGCTACACTACTAGCCTTGGTGAACATTGTCAGTCTTTATTTCATGTTATTGATGTAGCAGTTTTTTTCTGCAGTTTTAATCTGTTGATAATTCCATGTCCATTGTCTACACCTCCTGTGATTCCCATCATCTAGTGAATTAGTGAGGCCTTGGCCTTGGCTGCTGTTGAAAGCAATCCAGCCCAAGCCAGGGTTTACACACATACTCATTGGCTTACACACACACTTTGAGTTACCATGACTAATAACTTACCATTTGGCAGGCATAGGCTGGGATCAAAGGTCAACCCCGGGTAAATAAACATTGGACCACACCATTGGCTCCATGGTGACTACATTACTGTAACTCTGTGTGATTGATTTAAAGTTGCCCCCCTCCCATTTGGTTCATTAATAACAAATCATCAGAAACTTAGGAATCTTTAGGGCTACTATCATGGAATATACTGTACGTGTTTAATGGTTTTACAGTTTTACACAGCACAAAATACTGGTTGAATAGCATAGTAGATAAGGTCCATAAAGTTCTGTCCATTGCTGAAATGTTAAAAATAATATTGGAGTAATATTTTTCCATTGTTATCGTCTTCTATTCTGATGTGAAATATAGTCCCTGCCCCTCCTGGGATAGCCATTGTTTCCTCCCAGATCCTACCTCCAGCCTGCTCTAAAGGCAGGTATAATGTTTCTTCCTGGGACTTGCACTGGGCCTGACCCCAGCGCATATAAAACATGTTAGCTAATGGGGCGGGCAGCGGGGCCAAGTCCGAGCGTTTGATCAGGAAATCCTGCATGCGCCTTACTGGATGGAAATGTGATTAGTAGCCTTGGTGACGAAGAGACGAGATCCACACGGCTTTCGCTCAAGCGGATGTGACAGCGAGTGTTTTTCCGCGTCTCCCAGCGCAGCGGGATCACAAGGGCTCGGATACAGGGCATTAGATAATACGCGCGTAATTGAATGCATCGGCAAAGCTGGGGAAAGGGGAGATGCTTCTGATCGCGACCTGTGATAAGATAACCGCACTATTTACTTGATTTAATTATTCCCAATGCCCCGTGCGCCACCTGTAATGTAATGCCTTGCATTTACAGAAGTGGAAAACTGAAATGCTGGGCAACATACGTTCTGGAAATTAATAAATCAAGTAGGCATAGTTTTTAGACCTATAGGTTACTGTCTTGATGCGTTTTTGCGCATTTCTAGAGTGGATTGGGAGCGAGGCGATGTCAAGGTGACGCTTCGAGCTGGGACAAATCAACGACTTGAAGGGTGAAAGTAGATTCCAGTTGTCCGGAATCTAGAACCAAAACAAACATGTCAAAACTATTTAGTTGGCAATGGCAAGACACTCTCTGGAATACCGAGGTGTATATTGTTTCTGATAATGTTTTTATATCCACATGTCTCAGTCCCAATCTTAAAAAATCTTTACAAGCTAAAACATGTAGGTTGGCCAAGTGCATAGAAAACAAATCATCAATTTAGAAGGAATTTAATATTTAAACTCTGGGTCAACACTGTCAAACATGCATAATTAGGCTTTTCAATGTGAACTAGGCTTTTTTCATTAGTGGAGTTTCAATTGAATTAGTTTGAATTAATGTCCATGTGAGACCAAAGGACAGCAATATTTTTAATATACTGTATATCTGTAGTTTCCTCCACTAACCAACAATAAAATATATTTCTGAACACTTCTCATCAATATTGACCTATGAAGAGAAATCCTCACACAGAATGCCTCATCCATTCTCCTGAGAATATGAGAACGATGAAATAGTGACAATAAAAAGAGAAAGCCGATCATTTCCCAGACATCTGTGAAAAATGTAACCTTTCCGTCGCTCTCATGATGTCAGTGCGCCGCTGTTTTCTGCGGGGATTGCGCTAAAACGCTTGTGACAGAGCCAAAGTAAACAATTCCAAATGGAGCCCAGCGCGGGAAAAGGGACACTAACAACAAAAGGAGTTAGATATGGATCATTGGGTCTACGCGCCGACCGCAGCTTGGACCAATTATTGTTGTCATCTTGATCCAATTGAATCAATCCGAGCAGGGACTCGAGGGGGGCGGGTGCAAACGTTGGTCAAATATCCCCCACCCCCTTCTCCCTCTACCCATGCTGTGACCATTGGTGACTGTTAAGAGAATAGTCAATAGCCACCTGATTTCCTCACATAACATAACATTTCCGCATTCTTTTAACAATGTTTACAATAGGTGAAATTGGGAAGACCCCATTCTCTATATACTGAAAGTGAAACAAGATATAGGGAGGATTTCAATTTGAAAATGTGTCCACTAGAGAAAGCAATGTTTTATTTTTAGAGATCCAAAGAAATGTCTTTATCTCCCTGCAAAATGTTTTTCTATCCGTGCCAATAAGCAGCCACCCGCCCCTTTCCCCCTCCGTTTTCGGTGAATATGACTGAGCTATAATGGGAGATGAGGATGAGCGCTGTATCCTTGTGGCGCACGAGCGCTCCTTAGCACAATGATTGGATTTAGAACCTTAAATAGTTTTTTATTTGACAAAGTGGTCGATCCATTGCGTGATAGCCTTTAGTTATATTGGTTTTGTATTCATAAGTATGTCATAATACACCACCCTCTCGCTCGCTCGCACACACACACACACATACACACACACACACACACACACACACACACACCATGGCTCAGGGTCTGTATATGGTGCCAGAGAAAACCTTCACCCTTTCTAAAACAATCAGCATTTTAATCAAGAAACCTGTAGAATTAATTAGGGTTCAAGAAAAATAATACACAGTAGTACTTATTATGATATCTTAAGCCGGGCCGCGTTACCAATCGCCCTAAATCGTTGTGTTGACATGGTCAGTGTTTTCAATGATAATAGTGATATTATTTCAGGTAATGCGTCTTGGCACGTGGGTAAATGTAATGGTAACTGCGATTCCATTACTTGTTAATAGCATAGCGGAATAGATTTAAAAAAAAAAAAAAAAAAACATATTTCCAACCCCAAAAACTAGACGCGGGGTTAGGCTATTCAAATGTAAACCCTACGAGCTCCGGAGCCTGCTCGTTTTCTGTTCTACCTGGTCATTAATTACTCCCACCTGGTGTCCCATGTCTAAATCAGTCCCTGACTAGAGGGGAACAATGAAAAGATGCAGTGGAACTGGCTTCAAGGTCCAGAGCTGAGGGGACCGGAGTTTGACTTGGTTCCGTTGGAACGTTAGCGTTGCGAGTAAAGAGTTCACCCAGGCCGTAGATACATGCTTTAACTCAGATTGTAAAGTAACTAACTAAAGGTAACACATATTTAAAATATGTTTTCAAACCAACAGTTAGTCTACGCCTAAAAATAAGCATTCCACTTTACGCACAAGGTTACAAGTTTACGCACAAGCATCATGTGCATGCAGTAAGTGCAGCCTAATATTATAGCATATTCAGCTAATTAATTGTCTCTCATTCGATGTTTCTAGGCTCATCCTTTCCATTGGGCAGGCTATATAAAAGGCTAAATCGTTTATTTGCATTAAGACAGTTAGCCGTCCTCGGGTCCCTTTAACAGTTATTGCAGCAATTACGTCGCCATAATACCCCTCTGATGTTCTACCACCGCTGGAAGCCACCGTGTGCATCCGCAGGATGGCAGGCCTATTACACAAAGCCGCTTCTAGTTCTCCAAATTAAAAATGGACTCCATTGACTGTTGACCTTGGCTCGACTTTCTCGCTTTCTATTTTTATTAGGTTATTAACACAAACCACTGAAAGTATATTGTTTTAAAGTCTGAAGCAAATTCAATTACGCCTCTTTACTCGCGCGGGTGCAGACATAGACTACCAATCACTGTCTAAACTCCTGTCTGCTCCCTGTTACCTGTAGCGGCGGTGAGACGCTGTACTCACTGAAACCGTCTCGGCCTGAAAGCCTCTATCCCTCCGTCCACATCTGATTGAGGGGGCCAAGGTTTGCAGCACATTGCCGCTTTATTGAATTAATTACGATAAGGATCATAGCTTAAACGCGGGGTGAGGCGAGGGTTGTTTTTCAGTTTAGATAGCTCCGAGCAATTTCTCCCCTGAACGATCGCGCAGGGTTATTGGATCTGTCAGGCCTGAACTCGGTGGCACAGTAACGAACTCCATAAGGTAAAGAGGTTGGGCACAGTTCGCGGCGGTGATCTCTATACCTCTGCTACACAGGGAAATTTGTACTACATACTGAACAAATAAGGAGAGAGAGGCAGGCAGGCCCGTTGTTTCATTGGTGCTGCATGCAACTCCAAAGGTTTGGAGGAGAGAGCGGGGTTTCCCAGGGTCTCGCGCCATATACACTTTCACCGGATTAAATTAACTGTATCATTATATTATGATGCCGGTTGGATTTCAGTTTGACTTGTTTGCCTATATAATAAGGCGACGTCCACGAGTCTACAGAATCAACGCTATATAGGCCAAGTAAAAACGTTACAAAAAAGCCTATGTTTTGCGTTGGGTGCGCAGTTGGGAAAACCAAGAAGACCTCCCATCCACTTCACATCAAATGATTCCTCTTCCACTGAGTGAGTCCATTCTCATTTTCTCCATTTTACCCATCACAATGTTGAAAGTATTAGAAGACATTAGCAGAGAATTCCTGTCGTTTGTTTTTGAATAACAAACGCACTGACACGCGCGGGTATGTGAATCTGGGGGGGCCGGGGGGAAGGAGAGTCTTGACATGTCAAGTAAAGAGCCGTGGGGTGAGTTGAGTCTGTCCGTTTCCAATTTGCGGCCTTGTTGATCAATAGCGCTGCTGAGTGCGTTATGGCTGCTGATGACGTTTAGATAATGTTTTTATGCCTTTGTGAGCCAACCAACATTTCAACACATTTGACAGCCCTCCCAGGCTCCCTTCTTTACTTTTTATATAATCCACACGAGGTGTGTGTGTGTGGACAAGAGCTAAGTGTATGCAGATGTAGCACAATATTTTCACTGTAAGAGAGAATCTTTCAGCGACAGTAACCTGCAGCTGAATCAGCGCGCTGTCCCGCCAAGCGAGAGCCTTTCATATGAACGCAAAATATATCGAGAATGTGCGCGCGGTCTTTTCATTTTGTTTTATCTGACCACTCTCTCACAGACGCTCATTCTCCCTCTCTGCTGTTCACACACACAATTGTAGCCTATGTAACCACTTTATCCTTCAGCACTTCTATCTTTTTCTATGGCACACACACACACACACACACACACACACTATCACGTATCACACTATCACGTATCACAACACATTCTGTAAAAATATATATTTTTTAAATAAATGAATTCCCCCCTCTTCGGAGGACACATATCTCGTTTGTTTTTTATGCCACATGCAGGCACACTGTATAGCCTTTGCCAACACACATATGAATCCTCTAGTTGTTGATTGAGAGAAGACACAGTTATTGGGTATTTGGTCAAAACAGTGAGGAGATTAGATGCAATCACAGCCTTGTACAGCTGCCTCTTGTTTAGAGAGTTGAGAATCTCCAGGGGGAGGAAAACTAATTCCCATTCAAAACACATCAGCATCAAATGTGCCCATAAGGCCAGAAGAGAGCATTATTACCAGTGCTGGGGCTGATTCCAGATCAGTGTATATAGTCTGTCTGGTGTGGGTTCAGTCACTGATGTCTGCAATTAGACTAGTCTGAGAACAGCAACTAGAGTCTCGTTATTTTCCAATTAAATTCAAATATTCCTTAATGCCATGGCTATAAATATATTATTGCCAAAGCTGTTTACAATGGCCCAATAGCATGATGTTATTGATTTAGAATGTAGGTTGATCTAAGCTAGATAATGTAGCCAAGTTGTCCACTGTTAAGTCTCATTCCCAGCTGTACTATAATCTATGGTATGATTTAGAAATGTAAAGTTGTACCCCTGCTGGTATTATACAGGGGCAGGATCTTCATTTGATCACCCTTTTATTGCTGAAAATGTTCCTTGCCTTCAGGAAATGCAAGCGTGTTGTGTATTCAAGGTTTAAAAAGGCTTCTAAAGTTTGTAATTTCTTGATTTGCCCTAACCAACCCATCCTATCCACGTAATAATTCACATTTCCTGTTGCTGCAGGATTATTCTCCTGCTGTATGAAACACCTGAAACCCCACCTCTTTAAGGAATACCTGGGATAGGATATAGTAATCCTTCTAACCCCCCCAAAAAAAAGATATAGATGTACTATTGTAAAGTGGTTGTTCCACTGGATATCATAAGGTGAATGCACCAATTTGTAAGTCGCTCTGGCTAAGAGCGTCTGCTTAATGACATAAATGTAAATGTAAATGTCTGTATCAAACTGGCTCAAATTAAGATCCTACATATGTAGTCCGTATTGACCCTCTCCATATCATCATAATCAGAGTCAGACTAAACCAAGAGGGCTGGGCAGTCTAGGAATGGAGGGCACAAGAGGGGAGAGGTGGGATGGAGGTTATGGAAGGGTGGGAGGAGAGGGGTGAGAGGCTATAGGGGGACAAGAATGGATAGCAGACTTTTTGGGGGGTTGTAGAGAAGGGGAGAGGAGTTAGGATGCAGGAGGTCCAGAGTTTTAGAGTCGGGTGTATTCGGAGCTGGCCAGAGCCTCATAGGGGTGTGTTGTTTTAGGGGTCCTGGGGGAGGCAGTCTAAGGGGTCAGGGGCGGTTGAGATTGGGGAGGTTGGAGAGCAGAGGAGGAGGGGTATAAGGGGTTAATTGTGTTACTGTAATGCTGTAAGCCCAGAATCAGCGCACGGAGTGGAAAGCAATTTCTGGGCACTCGAGCGGTCTGGCCCAAGGTTTGTCATTTAAAGTGACTGAATGTGCACCCCCCTCTAACTTCATCCTTTCATTCCTCCCGCCACACCCTTATTCTCTATTGTATTACCTGAGTAAACACTCGATTGGAATGAAAGGTAGCCGACTTTGGATCGCCAGCCAGAGAGCACAGAAATGGACCAGGAACTCAAGAACTCCATGCACAAAAATACGATTTCTCACACACACACATACCCTTCTTCACTGTCTCTCCATCTCTGCATCTCTCAATCTCTCTTTCATCATGTCTCGTGTCTCGAGTCCTGTCCTCATTTCTCCTCAACACGTTTATTTTTCACCTCTCTCACTCTACTCACTCCATCCGTGGGTCTTCTCTCCCAAACCTCTCCTCTTTCACCCGGGCTCAATATCAGATGTGTTAACTTGAGAGTAGGGTCAGGAGTTTTTCCTGTATGGCAGGTAGCTTTATAACCAGGGCCCAGAGTTATACCTGCTCAGGTTACGTGGTCACAGCAGGAAGAGTTAAGCGATGTCTTAGCTCTCTTCTCCCTTCTCTCCTTTCTCTGTGTGCGGTGTGAGTGTTCTATTTCTTTATTTATGTTTTGCTCACTTGTGGCCTAAGTATTTGTTGTGCCACGGTACAGTACATGTTTCTGATGAAGATAGGAGTGATGAGAAAAGCACTCTTTCATTTGTTTTCTGTTTGTTTTCTTTTCCTCCCTCTCTCCTCTCTTTTAGAACTCTTTATCTGGTAGCCAAGTTTACACGTTGTCTGACAGAAAGAGGCTTCAAACAAACAATCTGTACTCTTAACGTAAACACCAGTGTTAACTGGCCTAAATATTTACCTTTTCACTCTTTTCATCCCTCTATCCATCCTGTCTTTCACATTGAAGCGCCACACGCCTAGCGCTGGCATTGAGATGGCTATCACACATTCAGTGTATCAATCATTTGGGTAGACGGGGGTATACAAGATATGGGCCCCCTAGCCCTTGGGGTGCAATGGTAGGAGGGTTGTGAGGTGTGTGTGTGTGTGTGTGTATAAACTCTTTAAATGAGACATGTTGACAGAAGAGGTAAACTGTGGAGGTACACACAAGCACAGAGTGAGGAAGAGAGAGAAAGAGAGAGAGAGTGGGGATAGGTGTGTCGGATAAGTGTGTTTTCATAACAATTTCCATAATAAAAATAAAACACACACACACACACATACACTATGACTGCACCTCCAGTAGAGCAATGCCTTAGGAAGGAAATGCTAAGGTTTAAAATGGCACACAATGACAAAGACACAAACACACACTCACACAGGCTCACAAGCTCATTCACGTAAATGCACTCTACAAACCATAAGTCACACACATATGTATGTACACACATACACTCACCCTGCATCTCTCAATCTCCCTCCACAGCCATTGTGTTTGTATGTTTGTTCAGGGGTCTACACATTGGTACTTTTGTTTTGTTCTCTCATTTGCCCCGACAACCACTTTTAAACACTGTTCCTGCGTGTTTTGTTCTCTCATTTGCCCCGACAACCACTTTTAAACACTTTTCCTGCGTGTGTGTGTGGGGGGGGGGGGGGGGGGGGGGGGGGGGGGGGGGTTGGATATGGGCAGCTGTAGTCCAGCAAGCTGACAGTGTTAAAGTTATGCATCAGTTGACACACCATCAGGGACCAGAGCCTGCCTGTTAGCCAGAGACACATTCCACCCTGCCACTGCAGACACCTGCTGCTATAGCCTGGCTGATAGAGACGTCATAACACAACACTAACCCCACTACCAACCCCAGACACTACACACTACACACTAGAGGTCGACCGTGCCGATTTCAAGTTTTCATAACAATCGGTAATCGGCATTATTACATTGCAATCCACGAGGAAACTGTGTGGCAGGCTGATCACCTGTTACGCAAGTGCAGCGTCAAAAGGACTTTGTGGCTGCAAGGAGCCAAGTTAAGTTGATAGCTAGCATTAAACTTATAAAAAACAATCAATCTTCACATAATCACTAGTTAACTACACATGGTTGATGATATTACTAGGTTAACTAGCGTGTCCTGCGTTGCATATAATCAGTGCGTTGCCTGTTAATTTATCATCGAATCACAGCCTACTTTGCCAAACGGATGATGAATTAACAAAAGCACATTTGCGAAAAAAAGCACAATCGTTGCACGAATGTACCTAACCATAAACATCAATGCCTTTCTTAAAATCAATACACAGAAGTATTTCTTTTTTAAACATGTGTCACGCCCTGACTGTAGAGAGCCTTTTTATTTCTCTATTTGGTTAGGTCAGGGTGTGATTTGGGTGGGCATTCTAGATTATATATTTCTATGTTGGCCTGATATGGTTCCCAATCAGAGGCAGCTGTCTTTTGTTGTCTCTGATTGGGGATCATATTTAGGCAGCCTTTTCCCACTGGGTTTTTGTGGGATCTTGTTTTTGTGTAGCTGCCTGTGAGCAGCCCAGAACGTCACGTTCCGTTTCCTTTCTGTATTGTTTGTTTGGTTTCACTTCATTAAAGGGATGTGGAATTCCATGCACGTTGCGCCTTGGCTTATTTACGACAGGGAGTTTGAAGACAGCGAACGTGACAACATGCATATTTAGCTCAAATAAATTCATTTTAGCAGGCAACATTAAATAGGGAAATTGTGTCACTTCTCTTGCGTTCAGTGCAAGCAGAGTCAGGGTATATGCAACAGTTTGGGCCGCCTGGCTCGTTGCGAACTGTGAACTAATTTGCCATAATTTTACATAATTATGACATAACATTGAAGGTTGTGCAATGTAACAGCAATATCTACACTTAGGGTTGCCACCCATTCGATAAAATACGGAACGGTTCCGTGTTTCACTGAAAGAATAAACGTTTTGTTTTCTAAATTATAGTTTTTCGAATTTGACCATATTAATCACCAAAGGCTCGTATTTCTGTGTTTATTATATTATAATTAAGTCTATGATTTGATATTTGATAGCGCAGTCTGACTGAGCGGCGGTAGGCAGCAGCAGGCTCATAAGCATTAATTCAAACAGCACTTTACTGCGTTTGCCAACAGCTCTTAGCAATGCTTGAGGCACAGCGCTGTTTACGACTTCAAGCCTATCAACTCCCGAGGTTAGGCTGGCAATACTAAAGTGCCTATAAGAACATCCAATAGTCAAAGGTATATGAAATACAAATGGTATAGAGAGAAATAGTCAACGTGTCATAATTCCTATATTAACTACAACCTAAAACTTCTGAACTGGGAATATTGAACCATTAGCTTTCATATGTTCTCATGTTCTGACCAAGGAACTTAAACGTTATCTTTTTTACATGGCACATATTGCACTTTTACTTTCTTCTCCAACACTGTGTTTTTGCATTATAAAAAACAAATTGAATATTTTGGATTATTTATTTGAGACTTAATATATGTTATTTATGTATTATACTAAGTTAAAATAAAAGTGTTCATTGTTCATTCAGTATTGTTGTAATTGTCATTATTACAAATATATATATACAAATCGGCAGATTAATAATTGGTATCGGCTGTTTTTGGTCCTCCAATAATCGGAATCGATATCGGCGTTGAAAAAGCATAATCGGTCATACCTCTACTACACACTACACTAACCCCACTACCAACCCCAGACACTACACACTACACTAACCCCACTACCAACCCCAGACACTACACACTACACTAACCCCACTACCAACCCCAGACACTACACACTACACTGACCCCACTACCAACCCCAGACACTACACACTACACTAACCCCACTACCAACCCCAGACACTACACACTACACTAACCCCACTACCAACCCCAGACACTACACACTACACTAACCCCACTACCAACCCCAGACACTACACACTACACTAACCCCACTACCAACCCCAGACACTACACACTACACTAACCCTACTACCAACCCCAGACACTACACACTACACTAACCCCACTACCAACCCCAGACACTACACACTACACTAACCCCACTACCAACCCCAGACACTACACACTACACTAACCCCACTACCAACCCCAGACACTACACACTACACTAACCCCACTACCAACCCCAGACACTACACACTACACTAACCCCACTACCAACCACAGACACTACACACTACACTAACCCCACTACCAACCCAGACACTACACACTACACTAACCCCACTACCAACCCCAGACACTACACACTACACTAACCCCACTACCAACCCCAGACACTACACACTACAATAACCCCACTACCAACCCCAGACACTACACACTACAATAACCCCACTACCAACCCCAGACACTACACACTACACTAACCCCACTACCAACCCCAGACACTACAATAACCCCACTACCAACCCCAGACACTACACACTACACTAACCCCACTACCAACCCCAGACACTACACTATCCCCACTACCAACCCCAGACACTACACACTACACTATCAACACTACCAACCCCAGACACTACACACTGCACTAACCACACTACCAACCCCAGACACCACACACTACACTATCAACACTACCAACCCCAGACACTACACACTGCACTAACCCCACTACCAACCCCGGACACTACACACTACACTATCAACACTATCAACCCCAGACACCACACACTACACTAACCCCACTACCAACCCCAGACACTACACACTACACTAACCCCACTACCAACCCCAGACACTACACACTACACTAACCCCACTACCAACCCCAGACACTACACACTACACTATCCCCACTACCAACCCCAGACACTACACACTACACACTACACTAACCCCACTACCAACCCCAGACACTACACACTACACACTACACTAACCCCACTACCAACCCCAGACACTACACACTACACACTACACTATCCCCACTACCAACCCCAGACACTACACACTACACTATCCTCACTACCAACCCCAGACACTACACACTACACTATCCCCACTACCAACCCCAGACACTACACACTACACTATCAACACTACCAACCCCAGACACTACACACTACACACTACACTATCCCTACTACCAACTCCAGACACTACACACTACACTATCCCTACTACCAACCCCAGACACTACACACTACACTAACCCCACTACCAACCCCAGACACTACACACTACACTAACCCCACTACCAACCCCAGACACTACACACTACACTAACCCCACTACCAACCCCAGACACTACACACTACACACTACACTATCCCCACTACCAACCCCAGACACTACACACTACACTATCCCTACTACCAACCCCAGACACTACACACTACACTATCCCTACTACCAACTCCAGACACTACACACTACACACTACACTAACCCCACTACCAACCCCAGACACTACACACTACACTAACCCCACTACCAACCCCAGACACTACACACTACACTAACCCCACTACCAACCCCAGACACTACACACTACACACTACACTAACCCCACTACCAACCCCAGACACCACACACTACACACTACACTAACCCCACTACCAACCCCAGACACTACACATTACACACTACACTAACCCCACTACCAACCCCAGACACTTCACACTACACACTACACTAACCCCACTACCAACCCCAGACACTACACACTACACTAACCCCACTACCAACTCCAGACACTACACACTACACTATCCCCACTACCAACCCCAGACACCACACACTACACTATCCCCACTACCAACCCCAGACACTACACACTACACTAACCCCACTACCAAACCCAGACACTACACACTACAATAACCCCACTACCAACCCCAGACACTACACACTACACTATCCCCACTACCAACCCCAGACACTACACACTACACACTACACTAACCCCACTACCAACCCCAGACACTACACACTACACTATCCCCACTACCAACCCCAGACACTACACACTACACTATCCTCACTACCAACCCCAGACACTACACACTACACTATCCCCACTACCAACCCCAGACACTACACACTACACTATCAACACTACCAACCCCAGACACTACACACTACACACTACACTATCCCTACTACCAACTCCAGACACTACACACTACACTATCCCTACTACCAACCCCAGACACTACACACTACACTAACCCCACTACCAACCCCAGACACTACACACTACACTAACCCCACTACCAACCCCAGACACTACACACTACACTATCCCCACTACCAACCCCAGACACTACACACTACACTATCCCCACTACCAACCCCAGACACTACACACTACACTAACCCTACTACCAACCCCAGACACTACACACTACACTATCCCCACTACCAACCCCAGACACTACACACTACACACTACACTATCCCCACTACCAACCCCAGACACTACACACTACACTATCCCTACTACCAACCCCAGACACTACACACTACACTATCCCTACTACCAACTCCAGACACTACACACTACACACTACACTAACCCCACTAACAACCCCAGACACTACACACTACACTAACCCCACTACCAACCCCAGACACTACACACTACACACTACACTAACCCCACTACCAACCCCAGACACCACACACTACACACTACACTAACCCCACTACCAACCCCAGACACTACACACTACACACTACACTAACCCCACTAACAACCCCAGACACTACACACTACACTAACCCCACTACCAACCCCAGACACTACACACTACACACTACACTAACCCCACTACCAGCCCCAGACACTACACATTACACACTACACTAACCCCACTACCAACCCCAGACACTACACACTACACTAACCCCACTACCAACTCCAGACACTACACACTACACTATCCCCACTACCAACCCCAGACACCACACACTACACTATCCCCACTACCAACCCCAGACACTACACACTACACTAACCCCACTACCAACCCCAGACACTACACACTACAATAACCCCACTACCAACCCCAGACACTACACACTACACTATCCCCACTACCAACCCCAGACACTACACACTACACACTACACTAACCCCACTACCAACCCCAGACACTACACACTACACACTACACTATCCCCACTACCAACCCCAGACACTACACACTACACTATCCTCACTACCAACCCCAGACACTACACACTACACTATCCCCACTACCAACCCCAGACACTACACACTACACTAACCCCACTACCAACCCCAGACACTACACACTACACACTACACTAACCCCACTACCAACCCCAGACACCACACACTACACACTACACTAACCCCACTACCAACCCCAGACACTACACACTACACTAACCCCACTACCAACCCCAGACACTACACACTACACACTACACTATCCCTACTACCAACTCCAGACACTACACACTACACTATCCCTACTACCAACCCCAGACACTACACACTACACTAACCCCACTACCAACCCCAGACACTACACACTACACTAACCCCACTACCAACCCCAGACACTACACACTACACTATCCCCACTACCAACCCCAGACACTACACACTACACTATCCCCACTACCAACCCCAGACACTACACACTACACACTACACTATCCCCACTACCAACCCCAGACACTACACACTACACACTACACTAACCCCACTACCAACCCCAGACACTACACACTACACACTACACTATCCCCACTACCAACCCCAGACACTACACACTACACTATCCCTACTACCAACCCCAGACACTACACACTACACACTACACTATCCCTACTACCAACTCCAGACACTACACACTACACACTACACTAACCCCACTACCAACCCCAGACACTACACACTACACTAACCCCACTACCAACCCCAGACACTACACACTACACTAACCCCACTACCAACCCCAGACACTACACACTACACTAACCCCACTACCAACCCCAGACACTACACACTACACTAACCCCACTACCAACCCCAGACACCACACACTACACACTACACTAACCCCACTACCAACCCCAGACACTACACACTACACTATCCTCACTACCAACCCCAGACACTACACACTACACTATCCCCACTACCAACCCCAGACACTACACACTACACTATCAACACTACCAACCCCAGACACTACACAGTACACACTACACTATCCCTACTACCAACTCCAGACACTACACACTACACTATCCCTACTACCAACCCCAGACACTACACACTACACTAACCCCACTACCAACCCCAGACACTACACACTACACTAACCCCACTACCAACCCCAGACACTACACACTACACTATCCCCACTACCAACCCCAGACACTACACACTACACTATCCCCACTACCAACCCCAGACACTACACACTACACTATCCCTACTACCAACCCCAGACACTACACTCTACACACTACACGATCCCTACTACCAACTCCAGACACTACACACTACACACTACACTAACCCCACTACCAACCCCAGACACTACACACTACACTAACCCCACTACCAACCCCAGACACTACACACTACACTAACCCCACTACCAACCCCAGACACTACACACTACACACTACACTAACCCCACTACCAACCCCAGACACCACACACTACACACTACACTAACCCCACTACCAACCCCAGACACTACACACTACACACTACACTATCCCCACTACCAACCCCAGACACTACACATTACACACTACACTATCCCCACTACCAACCCCAGACACCACACACTACACTAACCCTACTACCAACCCCAGACACTTCACACTACACACTACACTAACCCCACTACCAACCCCAGACACTACACACTACACTAACCCCACTACCAACCCCAGACACTACACACTACACTATCCCCACTACCAACCCCAGACACTACACACTACACTATCCCCACTACCAACCCCAGACACTACACACTACACTATCCCTACTACCAACCCCAGACACTACACTCTACACACTACACGATCCCTACTACCAACTCCAGACACTACACACTACACACTACACTAACCCCACTACCAACCCCAGACACTACACACTACACTAACCCCACTACCAACCCCAGACACTACACACTACACTAACCCCACTACCAACCCCAGACACTACACACTACACACTACACTAACCCCACTACCAACCCCAGACACCACACACTACACACTACACTAACCCCACTACCAACCCCAGACACTACACACTACACACTACACTATCCCCACTACCAACCCCAGACACTACACATTACACACTACACTATCCCCACTACCAACCCCAGACACCACACACTACACTAACCCTACTACCATCCCCAGACACTTCACACTACACACTACACTAACCCCACTACCAACCCCAGACACTACACACTACACTAACCCCACTACCAACTCCAGACACTACACACTACACTATCCCCACTACCAACCCCAGACACCACACACTACACTATCCCCACTACCAACCCCAGACACTACACACTACACTAACCCCACTACCAACCCCAGACACTACACACTACAATAACCCCACTACCAACCCCAGACACTACACACTACACTATCCCCACTACCAACCCCAGACACTACACACTACACTAACCCCACTACCAACCCCAGACACTACACACTACACTATCCCCACTACCAACCCCAGACACTACACACTACACTAACCCCACTACCAACCCCAGACACTACACACTACACACTACACTAACCCCACTACCAACCCCAGACACTACACACTACACTATCCCCACTACCAACCCCAGACACTACACACTACACTATCCTCACTACCAACCCCAGACACTACACACTACACTATCCCCACTACCAACCCCAGACACTACACACTACACTATCAACACTACCAACCCCAGACACTACACACTACACACTACACTATCCCTACTACCAACTCCAGACACTACACACTACACTATCCCTACTACCAACCCAGACACTACACACTACACTAACCCCACTACCAACCCCAGACACTACACACTACACTAACCCCACTACCAACCCCAGACACTACACACTACACTATCCCCACTACCAACCCCAGACACTACACACTACACTATCCCCACTACCAACCCCAGACACTACACACTACACACTACACTATCCCCATTACCAACCCCAGACACTACACACTACACTATCCCTACTACCAACCCCAGACACTACACACTACACACTACACTATCCCTACTACCAACTCCAGACACTACACACTACACTATCCCTACTACCAACCCCAGACACTACACACTACACTAACCCCACTACCAACCCCAGACACTACACACTACACTAACCCCACTACCAACCCCAGACACTACACACTACACTATCCCCACTACCAACCCCAGACACTACACACTACACTATCCCCACTACCAACCCCAGACACTACACACTACACACTACACTATCCCCATTACCAACCCCAGACACTACACACTACACTATCCCTACTACCAACCCCAGACACTACACACTACACACTACACTATCCCTACTACCAACTCCAGACACTACACACTACACACTACACTAACCCCACTACCAACCCCAGACACTACACACTACACTAACCCCACTACCAACCCCAGACACTACACACTACACACTACACTAACCCCACTACCAACCCCAGACACTACACACTACACACTACACTATCCCCATTACCAACCCCAGACACCACACACTACACTAACCCTACTACCAACCCCAGATACTTCACACTACACACTACACTAACCCCACTACCAACCCCAGACACCACACACTACACTAACCCCACTACCAACTCCAGACACTACACACTACACTATCCCCACTACCAACCCCAGACACCACACACTACACTATCCCCACTACCAACCCCAGACACTACACACTACACTAACCCCACTACCAACCCCAGACACTACACACTACAATAACCCCACTACCAACCCCAGACACTACACACTACACACTACAATAATCCTACTACCAACTCCAGACACTACACACTACACACTAAAATAACCCTACTACCAACCCCAGACACTACACACTACACTAACCACACTACCAACCCCAGACACTACACACTACACTATCCCCACTCTCGACCCCAGACACTACACACTACACTATGCACTCTGCTCCAGACAACAATTTCAACCTTTATGACGGCTCTATGAGTGCCATATGACACCCCTATGTCAGGTTTATGAATTTGCTAGCTAACAGAGTCATCAAATCACAACACTGCCCCATTACCCCACCCAAAACAAAGCACTACTCAGTCTGCTTCAGACAATACAGCCAGTGACTCCCTTATGAAGCCTATATGAATGTCATATACCTCTATGTCAGGTGTATGACTGTTCTGCCGTCTGCCTATTGACCAGGACTGAAATTCAGATTGCAGTATGATAGCTCAATGATAACTAGTGTCTGTTGCTCTGACTGATATCTGACCCATGACCCCACATAATGTCTGGCTTTGGTGGAGATGATGCAGGTCTATCTGGGAGTATTACCATTCTGGGAGCTCATTTGACCATAGGGAGAAAGTATTGCTTTGTCTACTGTGTAAATAATTGAGATTCACTGCAGTAGTCTAATGTTTTGGTGTGCTGTAACAGTGGTTATAGTCAGTGGCTGGGAGACAGTCTTTGGGCCCACGCCCTTACCCCCCCTTCTCTCGCCTCCCTCAACCTCCCGCCCTGGTATGTGGGAACATCTCACGAATACCAGCATGCACGACGGTGTCCTGCCACTGAACCCCGTCACCCCCTGCCCACACACACACACCCACCACCCTTATCACCAGCATCGCACCACACAGAAGCGTGCTTCCTGCTCTACACACACACACACACACGTGCACACACAAACTAATGAATTCAGACACACACAAATAGAACCTGCATCTCATCCACATTCACACAGCCACACAGTCAGACACACATTCACACAGTCACGCAGTCACACACTCACACACTTTCAAACACACATGTGCAGTTAGACAGACGCCTGTTCTGAGATATGTTCTGATGTGGGTTCTGTCTGAGATTTGGGGAGATGAGATATGTGCTGGTGTGGGTTCTGTCTGAGATTTGGGGAGATGAGATATGTGCTGGTGTGGGTTCTGTCTGAGATTTGGGGAGATGAGATATGTGCTGGTGTGGGTTCTGTCTGAGATTTGGGGAGATGAGATATGTGCTGGTGTGGGTTCTGTCTGAGATTTGGGGAGATGAGATATGTGCTGGTGTGGGTTCTCAAATCAAATCAAACTTGATTTGTCGCATGCACCTAATACAACAAGTGTAGACCTTACTGTGAAATGCTTACTTACAAGCCCTTAACCAACAGTGCAGTTCAAGAAGAGTTAAGAAAATATTTACCAAATAAACTAAGGTAAAAAATAATAAAAAGGAACACAATAACATAACAGTAACGAGGCTATATACAGGGGTACCGGTAACAAGTCAGTGTGCGGGTGTACAGCTTAGTTGAGGTAATTTGTACATGTAGGTAGGGGTGAAGTGACTATGCATAGATAATAAACAGCGAGTAGCAGCAGTACAAAACAAATGGGGGAGGGGGTCAATGTGGAAGGCGCACAGTACTAAATAGAGCAGTACTAAATACTAAATAGAGCAGTACTAAATACTGAATAGAGCAGTACTAAATACTGAATAGAGCAGTACTAAATACTAAATAGAGCAGTACTAAATACTGAATAGAGCAGTACTAAATAGAGCAGTACTAAATAGAGCCATGACTACATGGAACTCTATTCCACATCAAGTAACTGACACAAGCAGTGAATTAGATTTTTTTTTTAAACAGGTAAAAAAAACACCTTATGGAACAGCGGGAACTGTGAAGCAACACAAACTTAGGCACAGACAAATGCATACACATACACACACACGATAGCATACGCACTATACACACATGTACACATGGATTTTGTACTGTATATATGTGGTAGGGGCCTGAGGGCACATGGTCTGTGAATGTATTGTAATGTTTTTAAAATTGTATAAACTGCCTTAATTTTGCTGGACCCCAGGAAGAGTAGCTGCTGCCTTGGCAGCAGTTAATGTGGATCCATAGTAAATACAAATGTAAATAGTCCGGTGGCCATTTGATTAATTGTTCAGCGGTCTTATGGCTTGGGGGTAGAAGCTGTTAAGGAGCCTTTTGGACCTAGACTTGGCACTCCGGTACCGCTGCAGTGCGGTAGCAGAGAAAACAGTCTATGACTTGGGTGACTGGAGTCTGTCAATTTTATGAGCTTTCCTCTGACACCGCCTAATATATAGGTTCTGGATGGCAGGATGCTTGTACCCAGAGATGTACTGGGCCGTACGTACTACCCTCTGTAGCGCCTTACGGTCAGATGCCGAGCAGTTGCAATACCAGGCGGTGATGCAACCGGTCAGGATGCTGTCGATGGTGCAGCTGTAGAACTGTCTGAGATTTGGGGAGATGAGATATGTGCTGGTGTGGGTTCTGTCTGAGATTTGGGGAGATGAGATATGTGCTGGTGTGGGTTCTGTCTGAGATTTGGGGAGATGAGATATGTGCTGGTGTGGGTTCTGTCTGAGATTTGGGGAAATGAGATATGTACTGGTGTGGGTTCTGTCTGAGATTTGGGGAGATGCCTATCTTGACTCTACAGGATGACTGTGCAGACAGATAACAGATTGGAAGATGGAGAAAGAGAGGGATAGAGGGAGGGAGAGGGATAGATGGAGAAATAGAGGGAGGGATAAAGGGAGGGAGAGGGGAAGGGATAGAGGGAGAGATGGCGGGAGGGAGGGAGGAGTAATGACTCAACATAGACATGCCTAGCTGTTTTATCTACTGCTTCCCAATTTACAAACTCAATTGAATGAGCTTTATTGGCATGATAAGTCAAGCTATCTGAGACATATCTTGCACAATCTCAGTCATACTCTCACTGAGCTGCACAAACACACGCGCACACACACACACACACACACACACACACACACACACACACACACACACACACACACACACACACACACACATATATACAATTAGTAGCCTGCCCGAAGGCTGTGTGTCCTGGTAATAAGTGCTTGCTGATGTTTTCCAAAGCTCAGTAATAGAAAGAATAAACACAGCGTAACCTTTTAATTGAGTGATGACATGACGATGATGGAGAGATAGCTAACAGCTTCTTGTGGAGTGGACAAGGACTGTGTTGACGTTTTCTCCAAACCTCCATCTGTCTTGTTTAATCCTGTTTGTGTTCATTAGTGCTCCTCACAACTCCCTCTGTCTTACAGTCCATTTACCTCTCTCTCTATTTGGTTCTTCTATAGACTCTATTTCTCTCTTTGGTTCTTCTATAGACTCTTTCTCTCTCTTTGGTTCTTCTATAGACTCTTTCTCTCTCTTTGGTTCTTCTATAGACTCTCTTTCTCTATTTAGTTATTCTATAGACTCTCTCTCTCTATTTGGTTCTTCTATAGACTCTCTCTCTCTCTCTCTATTTAGTTATTCTATAGACTCTTTCTCTCTCTTTGGTTCTTCTATAGACTCTTTCTCTCTCTTTGGTTCTTCTATAGACTCTCTTTCTCTATTTAATTATTCTATAGACTCTCTCTCTCTCTTTGGTTCTTCTATAGACTCTTTCTCTCTCTCTATTTAGTTATTCTATAGACTCTCTCTCTCTATTTGGTTCTTCTATAGACTCTCTCTCTCTCTATTTAGTTATTCTATAGACTCTCTCTCTCTCTATTTGGTTATTCTATAGACTCTCTGTCTCTCTATTTAGTTATTCTATAGACTCTCTCTCTCTCTATTTAGTTATTCTATAGACTCTCTCTCTCTCTATTTAGTTATTCTATAGACTCTCTGTCTCTCTATTTAGTTATTCTATAGACTCTCTCTCTCTCTATTTAGTTATTCTATAGACTCTCTGTCTCTCTATTTTGTTCTTCTATAGACTCTCTCTCTCTATTTTGTTCTTCTATAGACTCTCTCTCTCTCTATTTAGTTATTCTATAGACTCTCTCTCTCTCTCTCTCTTTGGTTCTTCTATAGACTCTCTCTCTCTCTATTTAGTTATTCTATAGACTCTCTCTCTCTCTCTATTTAGTTATTCTATAGACTCTCTCTCTCTCTATTTAGTTATTCTATAGACTCTCTGTCTTTCTATTTAGTTATTCTATAGACTCTCTCTCTCTCTATTTAGTTATTCTATAGACTCTCTCTCTCTCTCTATTTAGTTATTCTATAGACTCTTTCTCTCTCTTTGGTTCTTCTATAGACTCTGTCTCTCTATTTTGTTCTTCTATAGACTCTCTCTCTCTCTTTGGTTCTTCTATAGACTCTTTCTCTCTCTTTGGTTCTTCTATAGACTCTCTTTCTCTATTTAGTTATTCTATAGACTCTCTCTCTCTATTTGGTTCTTCTATAGACTCTCTTTCTCTATTTAGTTATTCTATAGACTCTCTCTCTCTATTTGGTTCTTCTATAGACTCTTTCTCTCTCTTTGGTTCTTCTATAGACTCTCTCTCTCTCTATTTAGTTATTCTATAGACTCTCTCTCTCTATTTAGTTATTCTATAGACTCTCTCTCTCTCTATTTAGTTATTCTATAGACTCTCTCTCTCTCTATTTAGTTATTCTATAGACTCTCTCTCTCTCTATTTAGTTATTCTATAGACTCTCTCTCTCTCTATTTAGTTATTCTATAGACTCTCTCTCTCTCTATTTAGTTATTCTATAGACTCTCTCTCTCTCTCTCTTTGGTTCTTCTATAGACTCTCTGTCTTTCTATTTTGTTCTTCTATAGACTCTCTGTCTTTCTATTTTGTTCTTCTATAGACTCTCTGTCTTTCTATTTTGTTCTTCTATAGACTCTCTGTCTTTCTATTTTGTTCTTCTATAGACTCTCTGTCTTTCTATTTTGTTCTTCTATAGACTATATGTCTACATCTCAGTTTTAGTTTTTATTATTGTCATTTCTTTCACTTTTACTTTATTTCTTTCTCTCTTTCTTTCTCTGTGTATTTCTCCTATTTTCTATCTTTCCGGCTCCAACAACCTCTCTCTCTCTCTCTCTCTCTCTCTCTTCCTCCTCCCATCTCTCTGTCTGTTTTTTGAGAGGGCTTGTCAGAGCCCTGCCAGTGGTAATCTCAGTGACATACTCTGTGCCCCCCCCCATTCAACACACACACACACACAGACACACAAAGATACACATACACACACACCAGGCCAGAGGACCGTACAGAGCATGACCCCCCAGTCTCAGCCCTGTAGCCATATCCAACATCTGGTTCAGTCATGTAGATCAGAGAGGAGTATAAAGCCACTCCACTTCCTGTTTCATCTCTCCAATTCTACCCCCTTTACTTTCTCTCTCTCATTCTTGTTCGCTCTCTCTGGTCTTTCGCTCTAACTCTCTCTTGTTCTTTTATTCTTAATTCATCTTTCCCTCTCTCTAAATAATTCATCAATCTGTTCTCCATATCTCTCATTCTATAGATTGATATTTTTCACACTATTAAATGAAAGGCATCGGTAAGCAACCCACTGCAGTAGTTTGTATCATGCTATCGCACAATATTCTATAATTATGTGCTCGACACACATTCTCAGACATACATAACAACAGTAGACAGGTGTTACACACACACACACAGGCCAGTGTGCTGTCTGTCTGTGTGTGGCGGTGGTCCGTGGTCCCTGGGGAACCAATAGCAAGTCAGTGTGTGCAGTCAGGGGCCTCCAGCCTATTAGAGGCCCACAGTGGAATTCTCAGTGAAACAGAGATCAACAGAGTGACAGAGACACACCACAGCTGTGTGGATACATGCACATAGGGTGGCTTTTTCTCTCTCTGTTGTTTCTTAAATGTTCTCCTGCTGCCTTTTATTGCTCAGTGCTATGGTCAAACTTTCTATTTCTTACTTTGCACTTTTATAGCAATAACGTAATTAATCTGTATCACTCACTAACAGCTTAAAAATAACATATAACATCACTGAGCTGGTTTCATATGAGGGTATGGTTGCTGCCAGGGGTCGATTGGCCATCTGGCAATTCTGGCAAATGCCAGATGGACTTGACCATTTTTTTGTTGTTGCGTGGACTACTCAAAATTGACACACACACACACACACAAATATTTGTTATATATAAAAATAAAAATAAATGAAAAATGAAAAAGGTGACATGGCCGGGGGCCCATGGGCCTGTTAATAGTTTTTATTTGATATTTTTGTGCGATTTTTCTGTTATACTAATATATCATGGCTGATCAGTAGGCAACGGCCAGCCCCCCTACCTAGACTAGCCAGCCCAGTTTTCTGATAGGCTGAGCTGAGGTCATGTGGCATGAGCAGTGACCTGCTCCAACTCTGTCATCAGTTAGACATAGACAACCAAGATCATGGATCGTAAGGAAAGGTGCCTATAAATGTAGAAAGAGCACATTCTACATTGTCACCTCACTCAAAACATAACATTTTAGGGCGGCTAAAACCATGATTTGGTCAAACAGTAAAGTGAATTATCCTCATGATTCCTGTAATGGAAGTGTGTGCCCTGCCTTGTGCCTGTTTCGCTGGGGCCTGCTCCTATAATGAGCGAACCACTCCCCTCTCCCTCCATGCACTTGAGAGATAAATGTGTTCTGATCATATAACATTTCAAAATGCAATTACGGGAAACACACAGCTTTGGAAGTTTCGTCCCCTTGTCCCTGTCGAAGAGAGGGGGGCCTTAGATTTCTGTAGGTGTAATTATTATTTCTTAACTAAATACTCAGCACAATAGCAACTATTTAGCAACCAAGATATTTGATATGGCTTTATATGTGCACCGGCCATTGCGAGGGCATAGACCTATAGGTCTCATGGGTAGTAGCAACTTTAAAAAAAAATGTGACATTACATTTACTGTTGGATGAATACATGACTACTAACAGAGGGTATTATACTTAGCGGTCTAGTTGATGTGTTTTGTGTTTCCACTTCCTCAGATGTTGAACCCCAAATTAATTAGCCCATGATATTAGTTTGCTATTTGGTCTTATTCTGTCAGTAAAATATAGCAACTATAGTCTAATTGTCAAACCAAAATTCATGGCAATTACTGGATTAGGTTGCACAAACTATCTTGAGTCATGCATATATATATATATATATATACTGCTCAAAAAAATAAAGGGAACACTTAAACAACACAATGTAACTCCAAGTCAATCACACTTCTGTGAAATCAAACTGTCCACTTAGGAAGCAACACTGATTAACAATACATTTCACATGCTGTTGTGCAAATAGAATAGACAACAGGTGGAAATTATAGGCAATTAGCAAGACACCCCCAATAAAGGAGTGGTTCTGCAGGTGGGGACCACAGACCACTTCTCAGTTCCTATGCTTCCTGGCTGATGTTTTGGTCACTTTTGAATGCTGGCGGTGCTTTCACTCTAGTGGTAGCATGAGACGGAGTCTACAACCCACACAAGTGGCTCAGGTAGTGCAGCTCATCCAGGATGGCACATCAATGCGAGCTGTTGCAAGAAGGTTTGCTGTGTCTGTCAGCATAGTGTCCAGAGCATGGAGGCGCTACCAGGAGACAGGCCAGTACATCAGGAGACGTGGAGGAGGCCGTAGGAGGGCAACAACCCAGCAGCAGGACCGATACCTCCGCCTTTGTGCAAGGAGGAGCAGGAGAAGCACTGCCAGAGCCCTGCAAAATGACCTCCAGCAGGCCACAAATGTGCATGTGTCTGCTCAAACGGTCAGAAACGTCAGTATATATATATATATATATATATGCATGACTCAAGATAGTTTGTGCAACCTAATCCAGTAATTGCCATGAATTTTGGTTTGACAATTAGACTATAGTTGCTATATTTTACTGACAGAATAAGACCAAATAGCACAAACTAATATCATGGGCTAATTAATTTGGGGTATGAGGGCCCGACGTCCACAGGTGGGGGTTGCGCTTACAGCCCAACACCGTGCAGGACGTTTGGCATTTGCCAGAGAACACCAAGATTGGCAAATTCGCCACTGGCGCCCTGTGCTCTTCACAGATGAAAGCAGGTTCACACTGAGCACGTGACAGACGTGACAGAGTCTGGAGACGCCCTGGAGAACGTTCTGCTGCCTGCAACATCCTCCAGCATGACTGGTTTGGTGGTGGGTCACTCATGGTGTGGGGTGGCATTTCTTTTGGGGGCCGCACAGCCCTCCATGTGCTCGCCAGAGGTAGCCTGACTGCCATTAGGTACCGAGATGAGATCCTCAGAACCCTTGTGAGACCATATGCTGGTGCGGTTGGCCCTGGGTTCCTCCTAATGCAAGACAATGCTAGACCTCATGTGGCTGGAGTGTGTCAGCAGTTCCTGCAAGAGGAAGGCATTGATGCTATGGACTGGTCCGCCCGTTCCCCAGACCTGAATCCAATTGAGCACATCTGGGACATCATGTCTCGCTCCATCCACCAACGCCACGTTGCACCACAGACTGTCCAGGAGTTGGCGGATGCTTTAGTCCAGGTCTGGGAGGAGATCCCTCAGGAGACCATCCGCCACCTCATCAGGAGCATGCCCAGGCGTTGTAGGGAGGTCATACAGGCACGTGGAGGCCACACACACTACTGAGCCTCATTTTGACTTGTTTTAAGGACATTACATCAAAGTTGGATCAGCCTGTAGTGTGGTTTTCCACTTTAATTTGGAGTGTGACTCCAAATCCAGACCTCCATGGGTTGATAAATTGGATTTCCATTGATTATTTGTGTGTGATTTTGTTGTCAGCACATTCAACTATGTAAAGAAAAAAGAATTTAATAAGATTATTTCTTTCATTCAGATCTAGGATGTGTTGTTTAAGTGTTCCCTTTATTTTTTTGAGCAGTATATATATATATAAATACTTATTTCTTGAATAAAAGTTAAAGTTCAAAAATACCAGTGACAGCAGGGGAAAATGTTAGTCTGGAGCCCTGTAATAGTAATTAACACTTAGGGTAGGTGCTGATTCAGGGGAACGTGTTAGAATGGAGCCCTGTAATAGTAATTAACACTTAGGGTAGGTGCTGATTCAGGGGAACGTGTTAGAATGGAGCCCTGTAATAGTAATTAACACTTAGGGTAGGTGCTGATTCAGGGGAACGTGTTAGAATGGAGCCCTGTAATAGTAGTTAACACTTAGGGTAGGTGCTGATTCAGGGGAACGTGTTAGAATGGAGCCCTGTAATAGTAATTAACACTTAGGGTAGGTGCTGATTCAGGGGAACGTGTTAGAATGGAGCCCTGTAATAGTGATTAACACTTAGGGTAGGTGCTGATTCAGGGGAAAATGTTAGTCTGGAGCCCTGTAATAGTGATTAACACTTAGGGTAGGTGCTGATTCAGGGGAACGTGTTAGAATGGAGCCCTGTAATAGTGATTAACACTTAGGGTAGGTGCTGATTCAGGGGAAAATGTTAGTCTGGAGCCCTGTAATAGTGATTAACACTTAGGGTAGGTGCTGATTCAGGGGAACGTGTTAGAATGGAGCCCTGTAATACTAATTAACACTTAGGGTAGGTGCTGATTCAGGAGAGAGACCTCCCCCATGATTCCACAATTCTATGATCGCAAACTTTTTTGCAAAATCCCAAATCCCCCACATATTACGCAAGGGCTTGCAAATTTCACACATTTTCATATAAAACAGTTAAATCATTCCAATATTATTGCATAAAACTGACCCATCACCGCAGTACAAAAAGTGGGCTCACAATTTCAACCAATCACACATTTACCGCATGATATGGATCAATCAAGCCACAAATCAGCGTATTTTTGCAACAAATTAATCAAAATCATAGCATATTGTTATGCGAAATGTTAGAATTGCTGTAAAAAAAATCAAGGATTTCTGCCCCCAAATATCCCAAAAAATCACGAAGGGAATGACACTAGGAAAGTATTCAGAACTCTTCACTTTTTCCACATTTTTTATGTTACTGCTTTATTCTGAAATTAATTAAATAAAAAATGTTCCTCATCAATCTACACACAGTACCCCATAATGACAAAGTGAAAACAGGTTTTTAGAAATGTTTGCAAATGTATAAAAAATTCAACTGAAATATCACATTTACATAAGTCTTCAGACCGTTTGCTATGAGACTCGAAATCGAGCATCCTGTTTCCATTGATCATCATTGAGATTTTTCTGCAACTTGATTAGAGTCCACCTGTGATAAATGCAATTGATTGCCATGGAGCTCTGAGACAGGATTGTGTCGAGGCACAGATCTGGGGAAAGGTACCAAAACATTTCTGCAGCATTGCAGGTCCCCAAGAACACAGTGGCCTCCATCATTCTTAAATGGAAGAAGTTTGGAACCACCAAGACTCTTCCTAGAGCTGGCAGCCCGGCCAAACTGAGCATTCGGGGGAGAAGGACCGTGGTCAGAGAGGTGACCAAGAACCCAATGGTCACTCTGACAGAGCTCCAGAGTTCTTCTGTGGAGATGGGAGAACCTTCCAGAATGACAACCATCTCTGTAGCACTCCACCAATCAATCAATCAATGAATCAATCACTGAAATGTATTTATAAAGCCCTTTTTACATCAGCCGATGTCTCAACGTGCTGTACAGAAACCCAGCCTAAAACCCCAAACAGCAAGCAATGCAGATGTAGAAGCACGGTGACCAATCAGGCCTTTATGGTAGATTGGCCAGACGGAAGCCACTCCTCAGTAAAAGGCACATGACAGCCCGCTTTGAGTTTGCAAAAGGCACCTAAAGGACTCTCATACCATGAGAAACAAAACTCTTTGGCCTGAATGCCAAGCGTCTGGTCTGGAGAAAACCTGGCACTATCCCTACGGTGAAGCATGGTGGTGGCAGCATTATGCTGTGGGGATGTTTTTCAGTGGCAGGGACTGGGAGACTAGTCAGGATCGAGGGAAAGATGAACGGAGCAAAGTACAGAGAGATCCTTGATGAAAACCTAGAATGCTCAGAACCTCAGACTGGGGCGAAGGTTCACCTTCCAACAGGACAACGACCCTAAGCACACAGCCAAGACAATGCAGGGGTGGCTTCGGAACAAGTCTCTGAATGTCCTTGAGTGGCACAGCCAGAGACTTGAACCCGATTGAACATCTCTGGAGAGACCTGAAAAAAGCTGTGCATTGACGCTCCCCATCCAACCTGACAGAGCTTGAGAGGATCTGCAGAGAAGAATGGGATAAACTTCCCAAATACAGGTGTGCCAAGCTTGTAGCGTCATACCTAAGAAGATTCAAGGCTGTAATCACTGCCAAAGGTGCTTCAACAAAGTACTGAGTAAACGGTCTGAATACTTATGTAAATATGATATTTCCGGTTTATATTTTTTAGAAATTTGCCAACATTTCTAAAAAACAGTTTTTGCTTTGTCGTTATCGGGTATTGTGCACAGATTGATGAGGGGAAAAAAGTGATTGAATCAATTTTAGAGTAACACTGTAGCTTAACAAAATGTGGGAAAAGTCAAGGGGTCTGAATACTTTCCGAATGCACTCTATGAAAGGCACTAATTTTCAATATAGCCGAAGTTGTTAGCTTGGCTTTTATAACGTATAAGGCTTAGGCAGACAGACAGACAAAATATGCAAAGAGTGACAGCGGTGAAGCTGCTGAGACAGACAGACAGCACAACAGGAAGGAAAACAAAATGTCTAGAGCAGAGGAACAGTTATACTGGTGAGTTGTTTCTCCAGACAGACGAACAGTTAGTGGTGAGTTGTATCTCCAGTGGTGTTTTTCCATATTGTATTTGTTTTAAACATGAGCCAGTCGCTGGTACATAAATGGTTGAGAAACTCTATACTGTACTACCAGTGTCAGCACTACTGCCTGTGTCTAAGTGTCTAAGTATGGTGTGTTGTGTTAGGGTGTAGGGTTTATGCGTGGGGGTGGGGTGTGTGTGTATGGTTGGGGGGGGGGTGATGTGGGTTGGTGTGGATAAAATGCCATGGCTGAATTCTTGTCCAAGTCCGCCCCTGGTTGTTGCAGCAGTCAGAGTTGCCATGGTGGTGCAGCCCTTCCTTTAGTCCTATTTTTGCTAACACTAGGCCAGGTGAGGGTTTGGAGGGCGGAGGAGTGGGTGAATATATCACACACCTTGTGTTCGTCTTGGCTGGAAAGGTGGAGAAAAAGAGACAGAGAGGGCAATGCCTTGGGGTGTTTGGGATCGGGGAAGGGAGAGACGTGAGACGGAGAGGGCCATGCCCTGGGGTGTTTGGGATCGGGGAAGGGAGAGACGTGAGACGGAGAGGGCCATGCCCTGGGGTGTTTGGGATCGGGGAAGGGAGAGACGTGAGACGGAGAGGGCCATGCCCTGGGGTGTTTGGGATCTGGGAAGGGAGAGACGTGAGACGGAGAGGGCCATGCCCTGGGGTGTTTGGGATCGGGGAAGGGAGAGACGTGAGACGGAGAGGGCCATGCCCTGGGGTGTTTGGGATCTGGGAAGGGAGAGACGTGAGACGGAGAGGGCCATGCCCTGGGGTGTTTGGGATCGGGGAAGGGAGAGACGTGAGACGGAGAGGGCCATGCCCTGGGGTGTTTGGGATCGGGGAAGGGAGAGACGTGGGGGATTCTCTTCTAGATAAATAATTTTCACTCCTTCGGGTGGTCTATTGAGGAGGCAGACTTTAAATCACTCAAGTGGAGACAATTGTTCAATTTCAAAAATATGAATAAAATAAATGTTTCACAGACAACTTAGATGCACATTTTAATTGAGTAAACTCACCTTATTTGAGGTTCACACATACACATACACATTTGTTGTACTGTCCTTGTGGGCACCAAACAATTGATTCCCATTCAAAATCTTATTTTCCTTAACCTCTAACCCTAACTACTAATTCTAACCCTTATTCTAACCCTAATTCTGATGTTAACCCTAAACCTAACCCCCTAGCCTAAAATTGCCCTTTTCCTTGTGGGGACCAGCTAAATGTCCCCACTTGTTAGAATTTTTCTGGTCCCCACAAGGATAGTAAAACCAAAACACACACACACACACTGCAGTGCATGTGTGAGTGTAGTGTCGGTGAGGCTTAGTGTGATTGACAGGGAGTGGTGAGCAGAGGAAGTGAGGGTTGAAAGAACACTCAGGTGGTGTTAACACCTGATTGACAGGTTGGCCCCACCCTCGCTGACACTCAGACAGAAGACAACCTTCATTTAGTCTCCACAAACAAGACAATGGGCTGTCTCCTTTACTCACACATCTTTATTTTTTCACTTCAGTATTCTTTCTCTTTCCCTCTCTCCCTTCTCTCTCTCCTCTCCTCTCTCTCTCTCCCTCCCTCCTCTCTCTTTCTCCATTTCCCTCTCCCTCTCTTCCTGTCTCTCTCCCTCTCTTTTTCTGATGACTGCTGTTGAGTTGTGTCTTCCACCTGGTCTCTCTTCTCTTGTTTCTCTAGAGTGTTTCTGCTGATCCCTGGGTTTCTCCGTCGCTCCCAAAGGGTGACTGGGTGTGTGTCTCTGTGCCAGTGTGTGTGTATGTACAAGTTAGAGTATGCCTTTGTATATGTGAGTGCATGAATGTGCATTTGTAAGCATGTGTGTGGATACTTGTCAGTATGTGTGCTTGCTTTCTTGCATGCGTACAAGTGCACGTGAATGTGTGTGAGTGTGTCAGAGAGATAGGCCAGGTGTCTGCTCTTTGCGGGTTGTCTGTCAGTGGTGTTAGGGCAAGGGTGTGGAGTGAGAGTGGGGCTTGGGCCGGGGAACTGTGACCGGACCGGCTGGGAGAAATTCCTGCCATTCCCCAGGATCCGCCTGGACTAAAAGCACCATAACACACCTGGAATACACAGACATGGGCGCAACACACACACACACACACACACATCTCTGCACCAATTAACGTGAAATGTAAAACCACCCCCTAAAGTGCAAAGGTCAAATAGAAAAAGGAAACTGAATGCACCTAGACACCAACCTTCCCTCTATCCTTTTCAATGTTCCAAACAAACAGTTCAAAAAAACTTGCATGTCCAGTTACACAGATTATAACCAGTAAGAGTATTGTTACACCACACACACAGAGAGAGAGACACACACTTCTACCCCCTCTAAAAAGGGATTGAAAGCATGGTATGGTTGTGCTTGTGTGATCAGGAGCCCAAGGCAGACTGTCATCTGTCATCACCTGAGTCAACTGCAGCCATCAGCCAGCCTGCCTGAGAAAACACCATAGACATCCAGACAGAACTAACTAATACATGATACCAGAGACATCCAGACAGAACTAACTAATACATGATACCAGAGACATCCAGACAGAACTAACTAATACATGATACCAGAGACATCCAGACAGAACTAACTAATACATGATACCAGAGACATCCAGACAGAACTAACTAATACATGATACCAGAGACATCCAGACAGAACTAACTAATACATGATACCAGAGACATCCAGACAGAACTAACTAATACATGATACCAGAGACATCCAGACAGAACTAACTAATACATGATACCAGAGACATCCAGACAGAACTAACTAATACATGATACCAGAGACATCCAGACAGAACTAACTAATACATGATACCAGAGACATCCAGACAGAACTAACTAATACATGATACCAGAGACATCCAGACAGAACTAACTAATACATGATACCAGAGACATCCTGTCACGGATGTCGAAAGGAGGAGCAGACCAAAGTGCAGCGTGTGTGTCGTTCAACATTTTATTTACACTGTGAAACTATGCAATACATAAATAAACTGAATGACAAAAACAACAAACCGTGACGCAGAGGTGAAACATACACTGACTCAAAGATAATCTCCCACAAACCCAGGTGGGGAAAAAACCCTATTTAAGTATGATCTCCAATTAGAGACAACGAGGACCAGCTGCCTCTAATTGGAGATCATCCCAAACAAAAACCCAACATAGAAATACAAAACGAGAACCTGAACATAGAAATAGAAAACAGAGAGAAAAAAACCCTGTCACGCCCTGACCTACTCTACCATAGAAAATAACATATTTCTATGGTCAGGACGTGACACATCCAGACAGAACTAACTAGTACATGATACCAGAGACATCCAGACAGAACTAAGACATGATACCAGAGACATCCAGACAGAACTAACTAATACATGATACCAGAGACATCCAGACAGAACTAACTAATACATGATACCAGAGACATCCAGACAGAACTAACTAATACATGATACCAGAGACATCCAGACATAACTAACTAATACATGATACCAGAGACATCCAGAAAGAACTAACTAATACATGATACCAGAGACATCCTGTCACGGATGTCGAAAGGAGGAGCAGACCAAAGTGCAGCGTGTGTGTCGTTCAACATTTTATTTACACTGTGAAACTATGCAATACATAAATAAACTGAATGACAAAAACAACAAACCGTGACGCAGAGGTGAAACATACACTGACTCAAAGATAATCTCCCACAAACCCAGGTGGGGAAAAAACCCTATTTAAGTATGATCTCCAATTAGAGACAACGAGGACCAGCTGCCTCTAATTGGAGATCATCCCAAACAAAAACCCAACATAGAAATACAAAACGAGAACCTGAACATAGAAATAGAAAACAGAGAGAAAAAAACCCTGTCACGCCCTGACCTACTCTACCATAGAAAATAACATATTTCTATGGTCAGGACGTGACACATCCAGACAGAACTAATACATGATACCAGAGACATCCAGACAGAACTAACTAATACATGATACCAGAGACATCCAGACAGAACTAACTAATACATGATACCAGAGACATCCAGACAGAACTAACTAATACATGATACCAGAGACATTCAGACAGAACTAACTAATACATGATACCAGAGACATCCAGACAGAACTAACTAATACATGATACCAGAGACATCCAGACAGAACTAACTAATACATGATACCGCAGACAGAACTAACTAGTACATGATACCAGAGACATCCAGACAGAACTAACTAGCATGCCCAGGCGTTGTAGTGAGGTCATACAGGCACGTGGAGGCCACACACACTACTGAGCCTCATTTTGACTTGTTTTAAGGACATTACATCAAAGTTGGATCAGCCTGTAGTGTGGTTTTCCACTTTAATTTTGAGTGTGACTCCAAATCCAGACCTCCATGGGTTGATAAATTGGATTTCCATTGATTATTTGTGTGTGATTTTGTTGTCAGCACATTCAACTATGTAAAGGAAAAAGTATTTAATAAGATGATTTCTTTCATTCAGATCTAGGATGTGTTGTTTAAGTGTTCCCTTTATTTTTTTGAGCAGTGTATATATATATATATATATAGTGCCTAAGAAATTAACTAAAAGAAGGAGGGACTAGCTTACGCCAAACTCCATATCACAAGAGATGGTTAAGGAGTTTGGTAGAGTCTAGAGGGGGGAGAATATACTTGTGCCACATTTAAAAATGTAACTAAATTTCATATTAATTTGCCCTACAAGTGTAATTTCAGTGGAAGTTCAGTGATACGAGGTACATACTATCGAAACACTTTTTTGTTAAGTGAAATTTATAACATTGTAGGATACGGTGGTTGTGTAGAGTTGGGAGCTCATGTATTTATATAGAACAAGTGTTTACGTTACTCTCCTCCTATTCTCTTATTTCTTACCTCTCTCCCTTCCCCTCCATCCATCCGCCCCTCTGTGTGTGTGAAGCTTTGAGCTGCTTCCACACACAAACACAGGGAGTGTGAAAGGCTTGGCAGACTTCAAAGCCTAGGTAGCTGACAGTTAGAAGTGTGGGGGGTGGGGATAAGTCCGGTGGATCACAATAGCCCCACTGCACACCTGTGCTGTATGGAGAAGCACTGACGTGGAGAGACACACACACTCATATTCTTCTCTACTCATGCATATTACTCACATACCGACACATACACTCATACACACACTCACAGGTACATGAACATACGGACACACATACACACACCTATTCATGTTCTTCTCTGCTCATGCTTAAAGACAGGCCCGCAGTGACCACTCCCCTCACACGCACACACATTCCCTCTCCCATCCTAACCCCTGACCTCTACACCTGCAGGTGTTGGGGTCTTTGTCTGGGGACATGTGAGAGCAGCCCCTCTCAGACTCCACCTCTCTCTCAGGTGTTGGGGGCTCAGGTAAGCGCACACACAAACACACACACACTCTTCCCTACCATGTATGTGTGTGACGTACACGTAGAAGGTATTCCCCAGGTTGGTTAAGTTTGTAAAACCTTAAGCTTTTCAGACAGTTGGCTTTCAGTGAAGGAGGGTCCATGTTTTGACTGATATGGAGCCCAAGGACAGACAAGCCTGAGGGAGAGAATGAGAAAGATAAAGTGAGATATAGGGGAGGGAGTTACCCTGTCCTGCCCTTGTGTTGGTGTGGGAGACAGAGGCAAGTGCCAAAAGGGTGTATTGATCCTACATATGTGTGTGTGTGTGTGTGTGTGTGTGTGTCTCCTTTGCTTAGTACATATAAATCATACTTTGTGTTCTCATGTTTGTTTTAAATGACACAGTCATTACATCGACCACTCTGAGCCTCTTATCTGAGGCCACGCACACGAGCGAGGTGGGGAGTGGTCCAGTCAGATCGCCGCCGCCTTACCCCCACTTTCTATTTTTGTTGCCAGGCCATCCCATCACCTTGGCAACGTAGTGGCACATGCACCCCCTCGCCGTGCCCCCTTCAAAGGAGTGGGGACTCCACAGGAAGTTGGTTTAAAGCTTGGGAGAGGGAATCAGTCCATTTCCTACTGCACACTCATTAGAATGCTGGCCACAGGCCAACTACCAATGGGATGCCTGGGATGTCAACTGCACTGGACATTTCTTTCCCCTTTGTTCTCTTATTCTCGCTGTCTCCACTATCTTCTTTGATTCTGTCCTGCTTACCATTTCCTCTCTACTTTTCCTAACCCCTTTCTTAATATCCACTGTCTTTTTTCATTTTATTAATTTCCTTCTTGATTCATCACTATATTTCTCTCCATCCTCTCTTATTTGTCCATCATTTTATATTGCCCATGTGAGTAAGGCCTTTAAACATGTCAACATTTCACAAGGTCGCAGGGCCAGACGAATTACCAGGACATGTACTCTGAGCATGCACTGACCAACTGGCAAGTGTCTTCACTGACATTTTCAACCTGTCCCTGACTGAGTCTGTAATACCAACATGTTTCAAGCAGACCACCATAGTCCCTGTACCAAGAACACCAAAGTAACCTGCCTAAATGACTACCAAACCGTAGAACTCACATCTGTAGTCATGACGTGCTTTGAAAGGCTGGTCATGGCTCACTCACATTAACACCATTATCCCAGAAACCCTAGACCATATCCAATTTGCATACCGCCCCAATAGATCCACCGATGATGCAATCTCTATTGCACTCCACACTGCCCTTAAACACCTGGACAAAAGGAACACATATGTGAGAATACTATTCATTGACTACAGCTCAGCGTTCAACACCATAGTGCCCTCAAAGCTCATCACTAAGCTAAGGACCCTGGGACTAAGCAGGTCGAGAGTTTCAAGTTCCTTGGTGTCCACATCACCAACAAACTATCATGGTCCAAACACACCAAGACAGTTGTGAAGAGGGCACAACAACGCCTATTCCCCCTCAGGAGACTGAAAAGATTTGGCATGTGACCTCAGATCCTCAGAAAGTTTTACAGCTGCACCATCGAGAGCATCCTGACTGGTTGCATTATCGCCTGGTATGGCAACTGCTCGGCAGAGGGTAGTGTGTACAGCCCAGTACATCACTGGGGCCAAAGTTCCTGCCATCCAGGACCTCTATACCAGGCGGTGTCAGAGGAAGGCCCATAAAATTGTCACCCACCCGGGTCATAGACTGTTCTCTCTGCTACCGAACGGCAAGCGGTACCAGAGCGCCAAGTCTACATCCAAAAGGCTTCTTAACAGCTTCTACTCCCAAGTCATAAGACTCCTGAACAGCTAATAAAGTGGCTACCCGAACTATTTGCATCGTCCCCACCCCCCATTTTAACGCTGCTGCTACTCTCTGTTTATTATCCATACATTGTCACTTTACCTCTACCTACATGTACGTATTACCTCAATTACCTCGACTAACCGGTGCCCCCACACATTGACTCTGTACCGGTACCCCCTGTATATAGCCTTGCTACTGTTATTCGGAGCGGAGCCCCATCGGGCCTTCATGACTGGACTACTGACGTTATCTGCCCGAGGGAGTTATCCAACCGGCCCCTCCGTCGCGACGTAACCTGAACGCCCATCTGCGGCCTGCTAATCGTTAGCTGACTTATCGGCTGCTATCTGAATAGGTCTATTCGGACAATTTTCTTGGGCCACTATAACTATAACTATTTTGCCAATTGGATTGGTCCCCTCTACCACACGGAACCCCACTAATCTACAGACGGAAACGCACAAGGTGGATAAAAACAGACCTCCCTCCATCTTCTGCCAGCTTGCTACCTATGGCTCGGCTAGCTGTCTGAATCTCACTGTCCCTTATGATCACTCGGCTAAGCATGCCTCTCCTTAATGTCAGTATGCCTTGTCCATTGCTGTTCTGGTTAGTGTTTATTGGCTTATTTCACTGTAGAGCCTCTAGCCCTTCTCATTATACCTTATCCAACCTTTCAGTTCCACCACCCACACATGCTATGACATCTTCTAGTTTCAATGATGTTTCTAGAGACAATCACTCAATGCCTAGGTTTACCTCCACTGTATTCACATCCTACCATACCTTTGTCTGTACATTATACCTTGAAGCTATTTTATCGCCCCCAGAAACCTGCTCCTTTTACTCTCTATTCCGGACATCATAGACGACCAATTCTCATAGCTTTTAGCCGTACTCTTATCCTACTCCTCCTCTGTTCCTCTGGTGATGTAGAGGTTAATCCAGGCCCTGCAGCACCTAGCTCCACTCCTATTCCCCAGGCGCTCTCTTTTGATGACTTCTGTAACCGTAATAGCCTTGGTTTCATGCATGTTAACATTAGAAGCCTCCTCCCTAAGTTTGTTTTATTCACTGCTTTAGCAAACTCTGCCAACCCAGATGTCCTAGCCGTATCTGAATCCTGGCTTAGGAAGTCCACCAAAAACTCTGAAAAAATCTTCATCCCTAACTACAAAATTTTCAGACAAGATAGAACGACCAAAGGGGGCGGTGTTGCAATCTACTGCAGAGATAGCTAACAGAGTTCTGTCCTACTATCCAGGTCTGTACCCAAACAATTTGAACTTCTACTTTTAAAAATCCATCTCTCTAAAAACAAGTCTCTCATCGTTGCCGCCTGCTATAGACCACCCTCTGCCCCCAGCTGTGCTCTGGACACCATATGTGAACTGATTGCCCCCCGTCTATCTTCAGAGCTCGTGCTGCTAGGTGACCTAAACTGGGACATGCTTAACACCCCAGCCATCCTACAATCTAAGCTTGATGCCCTCAATCTCACACAAATTATCAATGAACCTACCAGGTACCACCCCAAAGCCGTAAACACGGGCACCCTCATAGATATCATCCTAACCAACTTGCCCTCTAAATACACCTCTGCTGTTTTCAACCAAGATCTCAGCGATCACTGCCTCATTGCCTGCATCCGTAATGGGTCAGTGGTCAAACGACCTCCACTCATCACTGTCAAACGCTCCCTGAAACATTTCAGCGAGCAAGCCTTTCTAATCAACCTGGCCCGAGTGTCCTGGAAGGATATTGACCTCATCCCGTCAGTAGAGGATGCCTGGTTATTTTTTTTTAAATGCCTTCCTCACCATCTTAAATAAGCATGCCCCATTCAAGAAATTTAGAACCAGGAACAGATATAGCCTTTGGTTCTCTCCAGACCTGACTGCACTTAACAACACAAAAACATCCTGTGGCGTTCTGCATTAGCATCAAACAGCCCCCGTGATTATTTTTTTTGTCATTTTAGCAGACGCTCTTATCCAGGGTGACTTACAGTAGTGAATGCATACATTTCAATTCATACATTTTTTTTTCTCTGTACTGGCCCCCCGTGGGAATCAAACCCACAACCCTGGCGTTGCAAACAACATTGCAAACACCATGTTCTACCAACTGAGCCACAGGATATGCACATTTTCAGGGAAGTTAGAAACCAATATACACAGGCAGTTAGAAAAGCCAAGGCTAGCTTTTTCAAGCAGCAATTTGCTTCCTGCAACACAAACTCAAAAAAGTTCTGGGACACTGTAAAGTCCATGGAGAATAAGAACACCTCCTCCGAGCTGCCCACTGCACTAAGGATAGGAAACTCTGTCACCACCGATAAATAATTGAGAATTTCAATAAGCATTTTTCTACAGCTGGCAGTGCTTTCCACCTGGCTACCCCTACCGTGGTCAACAGCACTGCACCCCCCACAGCTACTCGCCCAAGCCTTCACAATTTCTCCTTCTCCCAAATCCAGTCAGCTGATGTTCTGAAAGAGCTGCAAAATCTGGACCCTTACAAATCAACTGGGCTAGACAATCTGGACCCTCTCTTTCTAAAATTATCTGCCGCAATTGTTGCAACCCCTATTACTAGCCTGTTCAACCTCTCTTTTGTGTCGTCTGAGATTCCCAAAGATTGGAAAGCAGCTGCTGTCATCCCCCTCTTCGAAGGAGAGGACACTCTTGACCCAAACTGCTACAGACCTATATCTATCCTACCTTGCCTTTCTAAAGTCTTCGAAAGCCAAGTCAACAAACAGATTACGGACTATTTAGAATCCCACCGCACCTTCTCCGCTATGCAATCTGGTTTCAGAGCTGGTCATGGGTGCACCTCAGCCACGCTCAAGGTCCTTAACGATATCGTAAACGCAATCGATAAGAAACAATACTGTGCTGCCATATTCATTGACCTGGCCAAGGCTTTCGACTCTGTCAATCACCACATCCTCATCGGCAGACTCAACAGCCTTGGTTTCTCAAATGATTGCCTCGCCTGGTTCACCAACTACTTCTCTGATAGAGTTCAATGTGTCAAATTGGATGGCCTGTTGTCCGGGCCTCTGGTAGTCTCTATGGGGGTGCAACAGGGTTCAATTCTCGGGCCAACTCTTTTCTCTGTATACATCAATGATGTCGCTCTTGCTGCTGGTGAGTCTCTGATCCACCTCTACGCAGACGACACCATTCTGTATACTTCTGGCCCTTCTTTGGACACTGTGTTAACAACCCTCCAGACAAGCTTCAATACCATACAACTCTCCTTCCGTGGCCTCCAACTGCTCCTAAATACAAGTAAAACTAAATGCATGCTCTTCAACCGATCGCTGCCTGCACCTGCCCGCCCGTCCAGCACTACTCTGGACGGTTCTGACTTAGAATATGTGGACAACTGCAAATACCTAGGTGTCTGGTTAGACTGTAAGCTCTCCTTCCAGACTCACATCAAACATCTCCAATCCAAAGTTAAATCTAGAATTGGCTTCCTATTTCACAACAAAGCATCCTTCACTCATGCTGCCAAACACACCCGCGTAAAACTGACCATCCTACCAATCGTCGACTTCGGCGATGTCATTTACAAAATAGCCTCCAATACCCTACTCAATAAACTGGATGCAGTCTATCACAGTGCCATCCGTTTTGTCACCAAAGCCCCATATACTACCCAGCACTGCGACCTGTACGCTCTCGTTCGCTGGCCCTCGCTTCATACTCGTCGCCAAACCAACTGGCTCCAGGTGATCTACAAGACCCTGCTTGGTAAAGTCCCCCCTTATCTCCGCTCATTGGTCACCATAGCAGCACCCACCTGTAGCACGTGCTCCAGCAGGTATATCTCTCTGGTCACCCCCAAAGCCAATTCCTCCTTTGGCCGTCTCTCCTTCCAGTTCTCTGCTGCCAATGACTGGAACGAACTACATAAATCTCTGAAACTGGAAACACTTATCTCCCTCACTAGCTTTACGCACCAGCTGTCAGAGCAGCTCACAGATTACTGCACCTGTACATAGCCCATCTATAATTTAGCCCAAACAACTACCTCTTCCCCTACTGTATTTATTTATTTATTTATTTTGCTCCTTTGCACCCCATTATTTCTATTTCCTCTTTGCACTTTCTTCCACTACAAATCTAACGTTCCAGTGTTTTACTTGCTATATTGTATTTACTTTGCCACCATGGCCTTTTTTGCCTTTACCTCCCTTATCTCACCTCATTTGCTCACATTGTATATAGACTTATTTTTCTACTGTATTATTGACTGTATGTTTGTTTTACTCCATGTGTAACTCTGTGTTGTTGTATGTGTCAAACTGCTTTGCTTTATCTTGGCCAGGTCGCAATTGTAAATGAGAACTTGTTTTCAACTTGCCTACCTGGTTAAATAAAGGTGAAATACATTTTTTTTTAATTATATTGTTGCTCCTTAATTATTTGTTATTTTTATATATACAGTTGAAGTCAGAAGTTTACATACACTTAGGTTGGAGTCATTAAAACTTGTTTTTCAACCACTCCACAAATTTCTTGAGAGAGAGCTAGCTCAGGGAGAGATGCTCAATGATATGATACCTAATATCAAAGACTGCCAGAGTATGTCTGTCTTTGTGCTTTTTATATGGTGATAAACAATATCAAATATGTGGTGTTAGTCGGTTGAGAATGTGATCATAAAGAGGGGTTGGAGACCAGCTTGTTGCCCATCCACCTTCTAAAGAAAAACTAGTCTCCCCTAACGTCACACACACACACACACACACACACACACACACACACACACACACACACACACACACACACACACACACACACACACACACACACACACACACACACACACACACACACACACACACACACATTTGAAGTCGGAAGTATACGATTGGAGTCATTAAAACTCGTTCTTCAACCACTCCAAAAATGTCTTGTTAACAAACTATAGTTTTGCCAAGTCGGATAGGACATCTACTTTGTCCTATATCGACATAACCTGAAAGGCCGCTCAGCAAGGAAGAAGTCACTGCTCCAAAACCACCATAAAAAAGCCAGACTCCGGTTTGCAAATGCACATGGGGACAAAGATCGTACTTTTTGGAGAAATGTCCTCTGGTCTGATCAAACAAAAATAGAACTGTTTGGCCATAATGACCATCGTTATGTTTGGAGGAAAAACGGGGAGGCTTGCAAGCCGAAAAACACCATCCCAACCATGAAGCACGGGGGTGGCAGCATCATGTTCTGGTGGTGCTTTGCTGCAGGAGAGACTGGTACCCCTCACAAAATAGATGGCATCCTGAGGAGGACAATTATGTGGATATATTGAAGCAACATCTCGAGACATCAGTCAGGAAGTTAAAGCTTGGTCGCAAATGGGTCTTCCAATTGCACAATGACCACAAGCATACTTCCAAAGACGTGGCTTAAGGACAACATAGTCAAGGTATTAGAGTCACAAAGCCCTGACCTCAATCCCATAGAAAATGTGTGGGAAGAACTGAAAAAGCGTGTGCGAGCAAGGAGGCCTACAAACCTGACTCAGTTACACCAGCTCTGTCAGGATGAATGGGCAAAATTTACCCAACTTATTGTGGGAAGCTTGTGGAAGGCTACCCAAAACGTTTGACCCAGGTTAAACAATTTAAAGGCAATGCTACCAAACACTAATTGAGTGTATGTAAACTTTTGACACACTGGGAATGTGATATAAGAAATTAAAGCTGAAATAAATCATTCTCTCTACTATTATTCTGACATTTCACATTATTAAAATAAAATGGTGATCCTAACTGACCTAAGACAGGGAATTTTTACTAGGCTTAAATGTCAGGAATTGTGAAAAACTGAGTTTAAATGTATTTGGCTAAGGTGTATGTAAACTTCCGACTTCAACTGTATATATATATATATTATATTTATTTATTTTTACTTTGGTTTATTTAAGTAAATACTTTCCTAACACTTTTTTTCTTAAAACTGCATTGTGGATTATGAGGTTGTAAGTAAGCATTTCACTGTAAGGTGAATTTGGCGCATGTGACAAATAACATTTGATTTGATCTGTCTTTCTTCCTAGTTTTCATTTAATTTCCCAGTGCTGTGGCCTATCTATCAGCTCTTTTATATAGAGGGCCAGGATATACACTTGTTCACCTTCTCTGAGTTAAGGTTGAGGTTGTTCTTGTGGTCAACAGGGTGGCAGCCAGCAGAGTTGGTATGGCCCTGTCTGTGTCTCAGTCAACACGGTTAGATACATTTCTGTCATTCTCTGAGTGGATTAAACTTGGATATCTTCAGGAGCCTGACATCTGTCTGTGGTCGACATCTGACCAGGTCTTACTGTTGATATAGCTGGCAAGGTAATAGCAGGTAGACTTTAGCCAGCCCATAGGGCTCTGCTTTCTAGACGTTGTGGTTTGGTCCCCTATGACCCTGCCCAGTGTTATTCAGGGGTTTTCCAGCTCAAGTTTATTATTACCCACATTGCATTCAACACATACTAAAATCCATGGTCATATACTGTAATATGTAAATATCTAATGACTTTTGAATTAATTAAAAGCTTTTAATTGAGGAATATACTGTACCTGTATCTTGGAAGTCAATCCCTCTTGGATGTACTGTAAGTGAAAGGAGGGTGGTCTATGCTGGATGCGTGTTTAGGTGTGTGTGTGATCTCCAAGGTCGGGGGCAACCCTTGCGGCGTCATCTAGGCACACGTTCACATCACCCCCCCATCTCTCCGTTCCAGCGCTCCTCTCGTTCATAAAAGGGTTAATGAGATCTGTCATCACCCCACACACACCGTTTATTATCAAAGGGTTCCTTCCTGTGTTGGGTAAAAATAATCATGCAATTCCACAGATATAAATGTCCACTGGGGTCCTGGGCGGTCCTAGACGAGTGATTGTTTTCACTGGGTTCCTTTGGGGTAGCATCCAGGCAGTATAGGGGGGTTTGAGGAAGTGACTTAGCCTTTTAGGTCATCAGACAGGAATCATAGCTACCATCACCTTCAATCCCCACACTTTTTACCCCAACACGCCACATTGTGATTTGTATTGCTCCCAGAACCATTCCCTTTTACTGTTTTCTGCTCTTCTCTTACTACAGCCTCCATCCCAAGAATAGCTGAACATTGGACTCCAGAGGGCAGGCCCCAAGACATGGTGGTGGAGAACAATGGAGACAGAGCTCCAACAACATCAGCAGAGCTGGGGCACGGTGAAGAGGATGGCCAGAGACAGACAGAAGGGGAGAGCCTTTGTTGCTGCCCTATGTTCCAGCCGGCATGACGGGGGATGTGTGAGTGAGTCCTGTTCTCGTCTACTTGAATACATTGGTTCCCTACTGTCCATCTATCTCTGACCTATTGACATTCTGTCTCACTGCATTGATCAACAATGCCCCTATGCTATCCTCTATGGACACTACACATTGCATGCTTAGATGCACCTTGCCCTGTCCCATTACTCCCCCCTCTTCCCCCACAATGAGCACCTCTCCTCTTGCTTCGAACCCTCAACTGACCTTGTCTACCCTCAGTCTAACTCATTCCCTCAACTGACCCTGTCCACCCTCAATCTGACCATACTCTCCTTGACAACCTCCCTCGTTGTGAGAAAGAGGCCAGGAATGCCAGTGGCAGACATTTAGTGCACATGTCAGCACACACACACACATGCATGCATACATACAGTTGAAGTCGGAAGTTTACATACACTTAGGTTGGAGTCATTTAAACTTGTTTTCAACCACTCCACAATGTCATTTTAACAATCTATAGTTTCGGCAAGTCGGTTAGGGCATCTACTTTGTGCATGACACAAGTAATTTTTCCAACAATTGTTTACAGACAGATTATTTCACTTACAATTCACTGTATCACAATTCCAGTGGGTCAGAAGTTTACATACACTAAGTTGACTGTGCCTTTAAACAGCTTGGAAAAGTCCAGAAATTGATGTCATGGCTTTAGAAGCTTTTTATAGGCTAATTGATATCATATGTGTCCATTGGAGGTGTACCTGCGGATGTATTTCAAGGCCTACCTTCAAACTCAGTGCCTCTTTGCTTGACATCATGGGAAAGTCAAAAGAAATCAGCCAAGACCTCAGAAAAAAATTGTAGACCTCCACAAGTCTGGTTCAACCTTGGGAGCAATTTCCAAACGCCTGAAGGTACCACGTTCATCTGTACAAACAATAGTACGCAAGTATAAACACCATGGGACCACACAGCTGTCACACCGCTCAGGAAGGAGACTCGTTCTGTCTCCTAGAGATTAATGTACTTTGGTGCGAAAAGTGCAAATCAATCCCAGAACAACAGCAAAGGACCTTGTGAAGATGCTGGAGGAAACAGGTACAAAAGTATCTACATCCACAGTAAAATGAGTCCTACAGTGGGGGAAAAAAGTATTTGATCCCCTGCTGATTTTGTATGTTTGCCCACTGACAAAGAAAGGATCAGTCTATAATTTTAATGGTAGGTTTATTTGAACAGTGAGAGACAGAATAACAACAAAAATAACCAGAAAAACACATGTCAGAAATGTTATAAATTGATTTGCATTTTAATGAGGGAAATAAGTATTTGACCCCCTCTCAATCAGAAAGATTTCTGGCTCCCAGGTGTCTTTTACACAGGTAACGAGCTGAGATTAGGAGCACACTCTTAAAGGGAGTGCTCCTAACCGCAGCTTGTTACCTGTAAAAAAGACACCTGTCCACAGAACCAATCAATCAATCAGATTCCAAACTCTCCACCATGGCCAAGACGAAAGAGCTTTCCGAGGATGTCAGGGACAAGATTGTAGACCTACACAAGGCTGGAATGGGCTACAAGACCATCGCCAAGCAGCTTGGTGAGAAGGTGACAACATTTGGTGCGATTATTCGCAAATGGAAGAAACACAAAAGAACTGTCAACATCCCTCGGCCTGGGGCTCCATGCAAGATCTCACTTCGTGGAGTTGCAATGATCATGAGAACGGTGAGGAATTAGCCCAGAACTACACGGGAGGATCTTGTCAATGATCTCAAGGCAGCTGGGACCATAGTCACCAAGAAAACAATTGGTAACACTACACTGTGAAGGACTGAAATCCTGCAGCGCCCGCAAGGTCCCCCTGCTCAAGAATACATATACATGCCCGTCTAAAGTTTGCCAATGAACATCTGAATGACTCAGAGGACAACTGGTGAAAGTGTTGTGGTCAGATGAGACCAAAATGGAGCTCTTTGACATCAACTCAACTCACCGTGTTTGGAGGAGGAGGAATGCTGCCTATGACCCCAAGAACACCATCTCCACCGTCAAACATGGAGGTGGAAACATTATGCTTTGGGGGTGTTTTTCTGCTAAGGGGACAGGACAACTTCACCGCATCAAAGGGACGATGGACGGGGCCATGTACTGTCAAATCTTGGGTGAGAACCTCCTTCCCTCAGCCAGGGCATTGAAAATGGGTCGTGGATGGGTATTCCAGCATGACAATGACCCAAAACACACGGCCAAGGCAACAAAGGAGTGGCTCAAGAAGAAGCACATTAAGGTCCTGGAGTGGCCTAGCCAGTCTCCAGACCTTAATCCCATAGAAAATCTGTGGAGGGAGCTGAAGGTTTGAGTTGCCAAACGTCAGCCTCGAAACCTTAATGACTTGGAGAAGATCTGCAAAGAGGAGTGGGACAAAATCCCTCCTGAGATGTGGGCAAACCTGGTGGCCAACTACAAGAATCGTCTGACCTCTGTGATTGCCAACAAGGGTTTTGCCACCAAGTACTAAGTCATGTTTTGCAGAGGGGTCAAATATTTATTTCCCTCATTAAAATGCAAATCATTTTATAACATTTTTGACATGCGTTTTTCTGGATTTTTTTGTTGTTATTCTGTCTCTCACTGTTCAAATAAACCTAATATTAAAATGATAGACTGATCATTTCTTTGTAAGTGGGCAAACGTACAAAATCAGCAGGGGATCAAATACTTTTTTCCCCCACTGTATATCGACATAACCTGAAAGGCAGCTCAGCAAGGAAGAAGCCACTGCTTCAAAACCGCCATAAAAAAGCCAGACTACAGTTTGCAACTGCACATGGGGACAAAGATCACTCTTTTTGGAGAAATGGCCTCTGGTCTGATGAAACAAAAATTGAACTGTTTGGCCATAATGGCCATCGTTATGTTTGAAGGAAAAAGGGTGAGACTTGCAAGCCGAAGAACACCATCCCAACTGTGAAGCACGGGAGTGGCAGCATCATGTTGTGGGGGTGCTTTGCTGCAGGAGGGACTGATGCACTTCACAAAATAGATGGCATCATGAGGACGGACAATTACGTGGATATATTGAAGCAACATCTCGAGACATCAGTCAGGAAGTTAAAGCTTGGTCGCAAATGGATCTTCCAAATGGACAATGACCCCAAGCATACTTCCAAAGTTGTGGCAAAATTGCTTAAGGACAACAAAGTCAAGGTATTGGAGTGGCCATCACAAAGCCCTGACCTCAACCCTATAGAAAATTTGTGGGCAGAACTGAAAAAGCGTGTGAGAGCAAGGAGGCCTACAAACCTGACTCAGTTACACAAGCTCTGTCAGGAGGAATGGGCCAAAATTCCCCAAACTTAATGTGGGAAGCTTGTGGAAGACTACCCGAAACATTTGACCCAAGTTAAACAATTTAAAGGCAATGCTACCAAATACTAATTGAGTGTATGTAAACTTCTGACCCATTGGGAATGTGATGAAATAAATTAAAGCTGAAATAAATCCTCTCTACTATTATTCTGACATTTCACAATCTTAAATTGAAGTGGTGGTCCTAACTGACCTAAAACAGGGAATTTTTACTCTGATTAAATGTCCGGAATTGTGAAAAACTGAGTTTAAATGTATTATGCTAAAGTGTATGTAAACTTCCGACTTCAACTGAACACACACACACACACACACACACACGTACAGACAGACAGAAGCTCTCCCAAAGGGGAGAAAGAGCATGTAGGCCAGTATCAGTGTTCGGAGAAGGAAAATATTTTCATTGCGAGTGTATCTCTATATGTCAACAATCTGATAGGGCGCTGGGTGGAGATGCTTGGTTCCCAGGAGGACTTTGGCCTCAGGTTGGGGCAGGGGGATGGAGGGGGTAGATAGAATGGTGAACAGGAGAACATGGTGTTTGTCAACACCTCTGGTCTGACAGATAGAGGAGGGCAGTCTGTGACAGAGGAGTGATAGGAAGCAGATACAGGTGAACTTCCATTTAGACATCATCTGTGTGTGTGTGTGTGTGTGTGTGTGTGTGTGTGTGTGTGTGTGTGTGTGTGTGTGTGTGTGTGTGTGTGTGTGTGTGTGTGTGTGCACCGTGCTCTATCCACATAGGATCCCATGGGGTTTTCATAACAGTCACTCCTACACCAGCCCAGCAGTGTGTGTCTCTGATAGGAATTATATTCTCAAAGCTGATATAGTCTCCGCTGATATTCTATTCTCTCTCAGGCTATTATAGAAAATACAATAGCTTTTTTTAACCATTTGTTAGCTAGTTACCAATTTAATTATAAAAAGAACCACACACATTGCTGTAGCAAATAACTGGCAAGTACCATGTTTACAGGATTGTGAGTGAGATTTACCACCAATAGACTAGAGACTGTAGAAGATGTAGCGGAGGGACGCAGCCTGAATAAACTACTACTATCTTTTGATATCCCATTACCTGTCATAATTGTAGACAACACCGTCATAATATGGATGATATCCCTGTCTTAGCATACTGTGGTATATAACCTACAGTGCTACACACACACTACACCAACAGACATAGACCTTGATGGTTTAAATGTCTCTCATCTCAAGCCTCACAATAGTGTTGTGTTCACATGATGAGAGATAGGTGGTAGACCAAGGTTTCAGCCTTGAGCCCCCAAGGAAAACACATAGGGAACAGAGGGTCCTCTGTCTGGCCAGATGTCTGCAGCCACCTACACACACACACACACACACACACACACACACACACACACACACACACACACACACACACCAATTTAAATGCTGAGGAGTAAGGAGGCACTTGTCCTTGGAACCTATATTAACCCAGGGACTAATGAACCTATATTAACACAGGGAGTAATGAACCTATATTAACCCTATCTGTAATGTGTCTGTAGCATGACCCTGAGTATGTTTTAATGTCTATTTTGAATGGCATTTACAATAACACATCAAGACATAATCATGGGGAGATACATGACATATGACAGACATAAGATGCTGAATAAAAACATACAGTATTGTTATATTATGTTGACATGTTGTGTTGTTGTTATACCATATACATGTTGTGTATTATTAGCATAATACCATATGCTAGCTACAGGTACCACATGGGGGGGTGGGGGGAGAGAGAGAGACAGAGAGGGAGAGCAACCTTGGGAAAATCCTCTGCATTAACAGCAGACTTGTACATTTCCTCAGTGAAAACAATGTCCTGAGCAAATGTCAAATTGGCTTATTACCAAATTACTGTACGACGGACCACGTATTCACCCTGCACACCCTAATTGACAAACAAACAAAAACAAAGGCAAAGTCTTCTCATGCTTTGTTGACTTCAAAAAAAGCTTTTGACTCAATTTGTCATGAGGGTCTGCTTTACAAATTGATGGAAAGTTGTGTTGGGGGAAAAGCATACGACATTATAAAATCCAGGTACACAAACAAAAAGTGTGCGTTTTAAAATTAGCAAAAAAATACATTTCTTTCCACAGGGCCATGGGGTGAGACGGGATGCAGCATAAGCCCCACCCTCTACAAACATACAGTTGACGTCGGAAGTTTACACACACTTAGGTTGGAGTCATTTAAACTTGTTTTTCAACCACTCCACAAATTTCTTGTTAACAAACTATAGTTTTGGCAAGTCGGTTAGGACATCTACTTTGTGCATGACACAAGTCATTTTTCCAACAATTGTTTACAGACTGATTATTCCACTTATAATTCACTGTATCACAATTCCAGTGGGTCAGAAGTTTACATACACTAAGTTGGCTGTGCCTTTAAACAGCTTGGAAAATTCCAGAAATTGATGTCATGGCTTTAGAGGCTTCTGATAGACTAATTGACATCATTTGAGTCAATTGGAGGTGTACCTGTGGATGTATTTCAAGGCCTACCTTCAAACTCAGTGCCATTTTGCTTGGCATCATGGGAATATCAAAGGAAATCAGCCAAGACCTCAAAAAAAAATTGTAGACCTCCACAAGTCTGGTTCATCTTTGGGAGCTATTTCCAAATGCCTGAAGGTACCACGTTCATCTGTACAAGCAATAGTATGCAAGTATAAACACCATGGGACCACACAGCTGTCACACCGCTCAGGAAGGAGACTCGTTCTGTCTCCTAGAGATGAAAGTACTTTGGTACGAAAAGTGCAAATCAATCCCAGAACAACAGCAAAGGACCTTGTGAAGATGCTGGAGGAAACAGGCACAAAATTATCTATATCCACAGTAAAATGAGTCCTATATCGACATAACCTGAAAGCCACTGCTCCAAAACCGCCATCAAATAGCCAGACTACGGTTTGCAACTGCACATGGGGACAAAGATCACACTTTTTGGAGAAATGTCCTCTTGTCTGATCAAACAAAAATAGAACTGTTTGGCCATAATGACCATCGTTATGTTTGGAGGAAAAAGGGGGAGGCTTGCAAGCCGATAAACACCATCCCAACCGTGCAGCATAGGGGTGGCAGCATCATGTTGTGGGGATGCTTTGCTGCAGGAGGGACTGGTGCACTTCACAAAATAGATGACATCATGAGGACAGAAAATGACGTGGATATATTGAAGCAACATCTCAAGACATCAGTCAGGAAGTTAAACCTTGGTCGCAAATGGGTCTTCCAAATAGACAATGACCCCAAGCATACTTCCAAAGCTGTAGCACAATGGCTTAAGAACAGCAAAGTCAAGGTATTGGAGTGGCCATCACAAAGCCTTGACCTCAATCCCATAGAAAATTTGTGGGCAGAACTGAAAAAGCTTGTGAGAGCAAGGAGGCCTACAAACCTGACTCAGTTACACCAGCTCTGTCAGGAGGAATGGGTCAAAATTCACCCAAGTTATTGTGGGAAGCTTGTGGAAGGCTACCCGAAACGTTTGACCCAAGTTAAACAATTTAAAGGCAATGCTACCAAATACTAATTGAGTGTATGTAAACTTCTGACCCACTGGGAATGTGATGAAATAAATTAAAGTTGAAATAAATATTTCTCTGTACTATTATTCTGACATTTCACAATCTTAAATTAAAGTGGTGATCCTAACTTATCTAAGACAGGGAAAGTTTACTAGGATTAAATGTCAGGAATTGTGAAAAACTGAGTTTAAATGTATTTGGCTAAAGTGTATGTAAACTTCCTATTTCAACTGTATATATCAACGAATTGGCGAGGGCGCAGCCAGGGTCGCCCGCCAGCCGGGCGCAACCATCGCCGGCCGCCCGCCGGGCGCAACAAGGGCCGCCCGCCAGCCGGGCGCAACCATCGCCGCCCGCCAGCCGGGCGCAACCATCGCCGCCCGCCAGCCGGGCGCAACCATCGCCGGCCGCCAGCCGGGCGCAACCATCGCCGCCCGCCAGCCGGGCGCAGTCAGCGTCGCCCACCAGACCTTCGGCGCGGCCAGGTGCGCCACCTAAGAGGGCGACGTCAAGGGTGGAGCAGAGGCCACGTCCCGCACCTGAGCCGCCGCCGTAAGAAGGCCCACCCGGACCCTCCCCTTCAGAGTCAGGTTTTGCGGCCGGAGTCCGCACCTTTGGGGGGGGGGTACTGTAACGCCCTGGCCATAGAGAGGGGTTTTTTGTTCTTTATTTTGGTTAGGCCAGGGTGTTACATTGGGTGGGCGTTCTATGTTCCTTTTTCTATGTTTTGGTATTTCTTTGTTTTGGGCCGTGTGTGTGGCTCCCAATCAGGCACAGCTGAAGCTCGTTGCTGCTGATTGGGAGTCACACATAAGGAGCATGTTTTTCCTTTGGGTTTTGTGGGTAATTGTTTCTGTTTGAGTATTTGCCTAACAGGACTGTTTGCTGTCGTTTTGTTCATTTTGTAGTGTTCTCTTGTTTGTTTTGAATTAAAATTCTAATGATGAGCACATCCTCTGCTGCACCTTGGTTCCCTCTTACAGACAGCCGTGACAAAAGTAAAAAACACCAAATAATGCATGCAGAGCAGAATTAGGCCGATACCCGCTAATTATCAAAATCCAGAATGAAACCGTTAAATTCTACAACCACCTAAAAGGAAGTGATTCCCAAACCTTCCATAACAAAGCCATCACCTACAGAGAGATGAACCTGAAGAATAGTCCCCTCAGCAAGCTGGTCCTGGTGCTCTGTTCACAAACACAAACAGATCCCACAGAGCCCCAGGACAGCAACACAATTAGACCCAACCAAATCATGAGAAAACAAAAAAATTATTACTGACACAATGTAAAGAATTAACAAAAAAACTGAGCAAACTAGAATGCTATTTGGCCCTAAACAGAGAGTACACAGTGGCAGAATACCTGACCACTGTGACTGACCCAAGATTAAGGAAAGCTTTGACTATGTACAGACTCAGTGAGCATAGCCTTGCTATTGAGCGAGACCGCCGTAGGCAGACCTTGCTCTCAAGAGAAGACAGGCTATGTGCACACTGCCCACAAAATGAGGTGGAAACTGAGCTGCACTTTCTAACCTCCTGCCAAGTGTATGACCATATTAGTGACACATATTTCCCTCAGATTACACAGATCCACAAAGAATTCGAAAACAAATCCAATTTTGATAAACTCCCATATCTATTTGGTGAAATACCACAGTGCATTCACAGCAGCAAGATTTGTGAACTTGTACCACAAGAAAATGTCAACCAGTGAAGATCAAACACCACTGTAAAGGGGAAAGGGAAAGAGTGTAATGTTTACTGTACATTTGTTACTGTTTATTTCACTTTTGTTTATTATCTATTTCACTTGCTATGGCAATGTAAACATACAATGCCTTCAGAAAGAGCCTTTGACTTGTTGTTACATTAAAATGTTCTTTGAATTTTATTCAAATAAATAAGGCTAATTCTAAAATTGATTAAATAAAGACAGTTCCTCAGCAATCTACACACAATACCCCATAATGACTCAAATCAGTTTTTGTACATCTATAAAAAATATTATATTAAGTATTCAGACCCTTTGCAATGAGACTCAAAATTAAGCTCAGGTGCATCCTGTTTCCATTGATCATCCTTGAGATATTTTTACAACTTGATTGGTCCGCTTGATTATATAAGGTCCCACAGTTGACAGTGCATGTCAGAGCAAATACCATGCCATGAGGTCGAAGGAATTGTCTGTAGAGCCCCGAGACAAGATTGTGTCGAGGCACAGATCTGGGAAGGGTACCAAAAAATGTCGGCAGCATTGATGATCCCCAAGAACAGAGTGGCCTCCATCATTCTTAAATGGAAGAAGTTTGGAACCACCAATACTCTTCCTAGAGCTGGCTGCCCTGCCAAACTGAGCATTCGGGGGAGAAGGACCTTGGTCAGAGAGGTGACCAAGAACCCAATGGTCACTCTGACAGAGCTTCAGAGTTCTTCTGTGGAGATGGGAGAACCTTCCAGAAGGACAACCATCTCTGCAGCACTCCACCAATCAGGCCTTTATGGTAGAGTGTCCAGACAGAAGCCACTCCTCAGTAAAAGGCACATGACAGCCCACTTGGAGTTTGTCAAAAGGAACCTAAAGGACTCACAGACCATGAGAAACAAGATTCTCTGGTCTGATGAAGCCAAGTTCTGGAGGAAACCTGCACCATCCCTACGATGAAGCATGGTGGTGGCAGCATTATGCTGTGGGGATGTTTTTCAGCGGCAAGGACTGGGAGACTAGTCAGGATCGAGAGAAAGATGAACGGAGCAAAGTACAGAGATATCCTTGATGAAAACCTGCTCCAGATTGCTCAGGACTTCAGACTGGGGCAAAGGTCACCCTCCAACAGGACATTGACCCTAAGCACACAGCCAAGACAATGCAGGAGTGGCTTCGGGACAAGTCTCTGAATGTCCTTGAGTGGCCCAGCCAGAGCCCGGGCTTGAACCTGATTGAACATCTCTGGAGAGACCTGAAAATAGCTGTGCAGCGACGCTTCCCATCCAACCTGACAGAGCTTGAGAGGATCTGCAGAGAAGAATTTGAGAAACTCCCCATGTGTGCCATGCTTGTAGCATCATACCTAAGAAGACTCAATGCTGTAATTGCTGCCGAAGGTGCTTCAACAAAGTACTGAGTAAAGTGTCTGGATACTTATGTAAATGTAACATTTCTGTTTTTTTATTTGTAATTAATGTGCAAAAATTTATAAAAACTTGTTTTTGCTTTGTCATTATGGGGTATTGTGTGTAGATTGATGAGGGGGGGAAAAACTGTTTAATCCATTTTAGAATAAGGCTGTAACGTAACAAAATGTGGAAAAAGTCTGAATTGAATTGAGAGAGAGAGAGAGAGTTGGAGGGAGGGAGAGAGTCAGAGAGATGGGGAGAGAGAGAGAGAGACAGAGAGAGAGATGGGGGAGGGAGGGGGAGAGAGAGAGAGAAAGGGGAGAGAACGAGAGGGGGGTGAGAACGAGAGGGGGGAGAGAGAGGGGGACAGAAGGGGGACAGAAGGGGGAGAGAGTGAAAGAGAGAGGGGGATGGGGAGGGGAGGGAGAGAGAGAGGGGGGAGAGAGAGAGAAAGAAATAGAGGGGGGAGAGAGAGGGGGGAGAATGGAAGGGAGAGAGGGCGAGGGAGGGAGAGGGGAAGGGAGGGAGAGAGGGGGGAGAGAGAGAAAGAAAGAGAGAGGGGGAGAGAAGGGGGAGAGAGGAAGAGGGTGGGGAAGAGAGTGAGTTAGAGAGAGAGAGAGGGAGGGAGAGAGAAAGACTGGGGGTGAAAGCGAGATGGTATGTGGCTAAGAGGTTAGCTTGGAGGCAGTCATGGGAAGCAGGAAGGGAACACACCTGTGTGTGATTTACAGCAGTACAATCTCACAAACCACACAGATACAACTATTTTTTCACATAAATATAATCAAAACAGGTCTAAATATGATGCCATATTGAAATGCGTAGTAATGAAGGTGGTAACAGTTGTAATCAAACCTTGAGTGGCAGGGCTATTATGTAAGATGTGTTTCTGTTGAGCTTTTGGAGGGGAGTGGACACTGGACAGCTCCTCAACCAACGTGATTGGAGGTGCAACCCAAAATCACATGAATCAGAAAAAGTAGGGGCAGCTCTCATGCGATAATGCCATTTGTTGAATCCTGCTTTCCCTTGCTGTGGAATCAGAGTGACAGTACTGACAGGCATTATATTGATTATATTCATGCATCTATTTTTCTACCTTGGCATCCTGTTGAACCTGTGCTCATGACCTTGCCCTTGCCCTTGCCACTGTGTTAAACTGGGTTAATTTTACTCAGAGCATGCTGTCTCAGATCCAGGCAGTTAGTTCTGGGCTGTAAGAGAGCAGGGAGGGGTTAAAGGTTAGAGTGAGACATTTTGACAACTCAAAAAAGGCATATCACTTCAAATGCTGAACTCAGACAGTCCTGTTTCAAAGTCAGTTGGAATGCATGATCCCATGGTGCTCATTGTAGATCTGTTTCATTTCAAACCCACATTCAGTGAAATATCCACTGTCTTTTTTCAATGGATACTTGCCGTTGTCTCTTTTGACCCTAGCTCTAAATAGACGTAATGGTGTCAGAAGTGGGATCTGGGCAGGTAGGTGAGTTTAGTCCACGGAGGGTGTGCTCGCTCTTTGAAGATCCTGCATCCAACAATAGGAAGTCACCCAACGAGGGCATGCTCCATCATGGTATCCTGGAGGCTCTAATCAGCTATTAGCCATGTCGTGCCACTGTCCCTAACCCCACCACAGGGCAACTTCCCGCCGATCCAAGTGTACGACGACGGACACTTTCCGGTTCATTCATTATTCCAAACCCTTCTAAAATAATTCCTGCTTCCGGAGCGGTTATGACGGGGGGCCAAGATCGGAACGTCAGAGTGAGGGTCCGGCAGATCTGAGCCTCCCTCCTCTCTTTCTCTTTTCCTTCTTCTCTAATCAGGGCCGAGACGGGCCTCCACCAGAACAAAGGGTTATGTTTGTTTTCTTGCTCCCCTTTTACTTTGGCCGTGTTCCTCTGTGTGCGTGTGCAGGGCTTTGATGTATACACACAAACACGAACGCCCCCCAGCCTGTTATGAAATGATTTGTGCCAGTGACTAGGCGTGCAGATTGGAAAGAAAGGAAGAGTACAAAATAGGAGTGGAGTGTTTGTTTCCTTCTCTATCACTAATGGGCTTTTTACAGTTGGAGTGTCGAAGGCCCAGGCTTTTCGTAGGAAGTCTTAGACTTGTGTCTGGTGCGGGTCAGCTTGCCTTTCAACTTTAATTTAAACTAATGCACCTGTTTGTTGTAATTTCTAAGTTTAGCTCTGACCTTCCAAGCACAATTAGATATGACTAGTTATGGTCACACAAAAATATAGCAGGTAATTATGATATGATGCGAGACACAGAGCGAAGGATACCCCCAAACTAGTTCTGGCTGACAAAACTTAAATGCCTTTCTTCCACTTCGTTGGTTTTCGACAAAGGAAAATCTTATTTTTATTTAGTAAAAAAAGGGCTAGACAAAGGTGAATCTCTACATTTCAGATTCTGTGAAACTCCCGAGGAGAATGAAATGAGCAGAGGTATTTAAGTTCATGTCTTCATATCTTAGATCCACTGATTAGTTTGATATGATGGAGTCTCCCAGAGAGGGAGAAACAGACAGACGATAAAGAGATGGAGAAACAGACAGATGATAAAGAGATGGAGAAACAGACATGATAGAGGGAGAAACAGAGATGATGAAGAGAGGGAGGGAAAGAGAAGAAGAAGAAGATGAGGAGATTTAGCTTCAGGTTTAGCTTCCCCCCTCTCTTTCTTGTCTGGTGGGTGCTACGGTTGAGCTGAGGCAGAATGCCAACGTTTGAGAAACCAGCAAGAGTGTGTGTGTGTGTTTGTGTGTGTCTCAGACAGAGAGAGAAAGAGAGGTGTGAAAAGAGTGTGTGACTCCTCGTTCACCTCCCTGTGAGATGGGGGCTGATTCTTCCTGTTCATCCGGGCTGACATACATGGAGGGGGAGGATGGCTAGTCTTTTCTTTTTTGTTGTCACATATTTTTTGCCATTAAAACGTGTCATATATCAGTATGCAAACAATGTAAAAAAAAAAAAATAATAAAAAAGGAATATTGAGTTAATAAAGTCACATACAAACATGGTGTATTTTTTGCTTTCTTGAGTAAGACAGCACCAACATGCAGGTGTTTCAGCGTAGCTCAGTGCTTTCTGTGGTGGAGGGGCAGCCAGCTGAAAAAATACAGAGCGTAAGGGTTGGTAATCTTCTCTAGTTGCGCATTGATTGGCTCAGTGTTCTGTCAGTCATGGGGACACAATGTCATTGCAAAATCCACAGGGAGAGCTAGAAAGTTCAAGCCCCCTTGGGTGCTGCCATTGATTTACAATAGAAGTGCTCATCCAAGAAGGCTCAAGGTTATTGGCCACAGATAAAAGGATGTCAAATCATGTTATATCTACCGCAGCTTTGATTGGACTGATCTTACTTAGCAAGCTTACTTAGCAAGCTAGACAAGCAGTCATCATCATGAATCACCTCGACAATCTACTGGCAAATCCTTTTCAATCCTTGTCATATGAAAATAATAATAAAACGTATCGGTGCTCATTGGCCATTGGACATAAACATTACACAACAAGTTGGAAATCGAAGATTCAACAATGAGTGGTTTGGAAGGAATCAGTGGATAAATGCAAGCGTGGCAAAGAACTAACATTTTTGCTTCCTCTGCTATTCGGTGGAGAGGGTGTGTGGTATAAGTCTGGGTTTAAGGGTCTCTTTTCCAAACTTAAAAGGATCAACATTCACACACAACACCATGGGCCAGAAAAGGTTGGATATACAGTTGAAGTCGGAAGTTTACATACACTTTAGCCAAATACATTTAAACTCAGTTTTCACAATTCCTGACATTTAATCCGAGTAAAAATTCCCTGTCTTAGGTCAGTTAGGATCACCACTTTATTTTAACAATGTGAAATGTCAGAATAATAGTAGAGGGAATTATTTATTTCAGCTTTTATTTCTTCCATCACATTCCCAGTGGGTCAGAAGTTTACATACACTCAATTAGTATTTGGTAGCATTGCCTTTAAATTGTTTAACTTGGGTCGAACGTTTCAGGTAGCCTTCCACAATCTTCCCACAATAAGTTGGGTGAGTTTTGGCCCATTCTTCCTGACAGAGCTGGTGTAACAGAGTCAGGTTTGTAGGCCTCCTTGCTCGCACACGCTTTTTCAGTTCTGCTCACAAATTTTCTATAGGATTGAGGTCAGGGCTTTGGATGACCACTCCAATACCTTGACTTTGTTGTCCTTAAGCCATTTTGCTACAACTTTGGAAGTATGCTTGGGGTAATTGTCCATTTGGAAGACCCATTTGCGACCAAGCTTTAACTTCCTGACTGATGTCTTGAGATGTAGCTTCAATATAGCCACATCATTTTCCTCCTCATGATGCCATCTATTTTGTGAAGGGCACCAGCTCCTCCTGCAGCAAAGCACCACCACAACATGATGCTGCCACCCCCGTGCTTCACGGTTGGGATGGTGTTCTTCGGCTTGCAAACCTCCCCCTTTTCCTCCAAACATAACAATGGTCATTATGGCCAAACAGTTCTATTTTTGTTTCATCAGACCAGAGGATATTTCTCCAAAAAGTGTGATCTTTGTTCCCATGTGCAGTTGCAAACTGTAGTCTGGCTTTTTATGGCAGTTTTGGAGCAGTGGCTTCTTCCTTGCTGAGCTGCCTTTCAGGTTATGACGATGTAGGACTCGTTTTACTGTGGATATAGATACTTTTGTACCTGTTTCCTCCAGCATCTTCACAAGGTCCTTTGCTGTTGTTCTGGGATTGATTTGCACTTTTCTCACTAAAGTACATTAATCTCTAGGAGACAGAATGCGTCTCCTTCCTGAGCGGTATGACGGCAGCGTGGTCCCATGGTGTTTATACTTGTGTACCATTGTTTATACAGATGAACGTGGTACCTTCAGGTATTTGGAAATTGCTTCCAAGGATGAACCAGACCTGTGGAGGTCTACAATTTTGTTTCTGAGGTCTTGGTTGATTTCTTCAGATTTTCCCAGGATGTCAAGCAAAGAGGCACTGAGTTTGAAGGTAGGCCTTGAAATACCTCCACAGGTACACCTCCAATTGACTCAAATTCTGTTAATTAGCCTATCAGAAGCTTCTAAAGCCATGACATAATTTTCTGGAATTTTCCAAGCTGTTTAAAGGCACAGTCAACTTAGTGTATGTAAACTTCTGACCCACTGGAATTGTGATACAGTGAGTTATAAGTGAAATAATCTGTCTGTAAACAATTGTTGGAAAAATTACTTGTGTCAGGTACAAAGTAGATGTCCTATCCGATTTGGCAAAACTATAGTTTATTAACAAGACATTTGTGGAGTGGTTGAAAAACAAGTTTTATTGACTCCAACCTAAGTGTATGTAAACTTCTGACTTCAACTGTATTGTCCAGGCTGTCAATCCAGCATGACTTTGCCGCATTCAAAACAACTGGAAACTCGAAACTGGGAAATCTCAGACTTAGTGAGTTCAAGTCAACTGAAAAAAACCAGATCCGACTGGGAAGATACGTTTTGAACGGTCATCCAACTTGGAATTCCAAGTCGGGAATTCTGGTCTCTTTCTAGAGCTCCAACCTGAAGATCACTGACGTCATGATTCAACCTTGTTTTTTTCTGAGTTCCCATTTGTCTTGAAAGCACCATAAATCCAGAGAATGCCAGACTCTGATGACAAAGTTTTATGACAAAATTTGCCCACAAGAAGGACGGCCGTGCCACCTTTCTGTTCAAGTGAGCACAGCACAACGGTGAGTTCAAAAATGTTTTGAATGCTGCTGCATAATGATGTAATATACCAGGGAGATATGTATACTGTAGTTAAGAAAGTAATACTAAGAGTATGTTGTGTAGTAAGCCTTTACTAGCCGATGTGCCTCACCCTAATAATTTGGTCCCCGTCCCCCTCATAACTTAACCTAGTGTTCTGACTTGGTGGTGCACATGTAGCCAAATATTTTAGAGCTTTCATTGTCTGCTTATATGCCCCTTATTTATCGTACGGTTCTGACTTGGTGTACAGAGAGAATACTGTAAGAATGGCCCATGTTCTGAATTCTGTCGCTGTACATTTCAAAAGTGCTGAACAAATAGTTATATTGACTACGCCCATCTTAGCTCGCTCATTGTCTTAATTGAAATTACGGATTGCCTGTTATCCGCTCATCATTCCCTTATGCCATAGTTTGTACATCTCAATTGTTAGTAGAAACCAGATTTGTTTTAGCAAGTCAGCCATATAAGCTATGTTTTTTAAAAAGGCAGTAAATGAGGCTGAATGAACTGTTTCACTGCCAGACAAGGCTCCGCTGATAGCCATGTGTAGCGGTGGTAAGCATTCACTCCAATAAATAAATATTCAATAAATATAAAATAAAAAGTATTCACTCCATGGTGCTGAAAAGAAAGCTCTGCTATTGGGACAGCTTTATGTAGGCTCTAACAGTTTGTGGGCACCGTTTGTCACCGTTATAGTGCAATTAATGTATTGTTTAGTGTATCTTAGTGTAGTGGCTTTGCTGGCATGCATAAAAATAAAAAAAAAGTTGAGAATGTCCCACCAAGATTTACATGCTAAAATCATCACTGAGTCTGACACATCCATGAAAGAGAGGAGTGGGACGATTTTTTTTCACAGTTATTTCACTTTTTAAAATGTTTTCACCTTTATTTAACCAGGTAGCCCAGTTGAGAACAAGTTCTTATTTACAACTGTGACCTGGCCAACATAAAGCAAAGCAGTGCGACACAAACAACAACACAGAGTTACACATGGAATAAACAAACGTACAGTCAATAACACAATAGAAAAAATCTATATACAGTGTGTGCAAAGATTAGGGAGGTAAGGCAATAAATAGGCCGTAGTGGCGAAGTAATTACAATTTAGAAATTAAACACTGGAGTGATAGATGTGCAGAAGATTAGTGTGTAAGTAGAGATAGGGGTGCAAAGGAGCAAAAAAAATAATAACAACATGTGGATGAGGTAGTTGGATGGGCTATTTACAGATGGGCTATGTACAGGTGCAATGATTTGTGAGCTGCTCTGGCAGCTGATGCTTAAATTTAGTGAGGGAGATATGAGTCTCCATCTTCAGTGATGTTTGCAATTCGTTCCAGTCATTGGCAGCAGAGAACTGGAAGGAAAGGCGACCAAATAGGAATAGGCTTTGGGGGTGACCAGTGAAATATACCTGCTGGAGTGCGTGCTATGGGTGGGCGCTGCTATTGTGACCAGTGAGCTGAGATAAGGTGGGGCTTTTCCTAGCAAAGACTTACAGATGACCTGGAGCCAGTGGGTTTGGCGACCAATATGAAGCGAGGGCCAGCCAACGAGAGCATACAGGTCGCATTGGTGGGTTGTATATGGGGCTTTGGTGACAAAACGGATGGCACTGTGATAGACTGCATCCAATTTGCTGAGTAGAGTGTTGGAGGCTATTTTGTAAATGACATCGCCGAAGTCAAGGATCGGTAGGATAGTCAGTTTTACGAGGGTATGTTTGGCAGCATGAGTGAAGGAGGCTTTGTTGCGAAATAGGAAGCCAATTCTAGATTTAATTTTGGATTGGAGATGCTTAATGTGAGTCTGGAAGGAGAGTTTACAGTCTAACCAGACACCTAGGTATTTGTAATTGTCACATATTCTAAGTTAGAACCGTCCAGAGTAGTGATGCTGCACGGGCGGGCAGGTGCAGGCAGCGATCGGTTGAAGAGCATGCATTAAGTTTTACTTGCATTTAAGAGAAGTTGGAGGCCACGGAAGGAGAGTTGTATGGCATTGAAGGTCGTCTGGAGTTTAGTTAACACAGTGTCCAAAGAAGGGCCAGAAGTATACAGAATGGTGTCGTCGGCGTAGAGGTGGATCAGAGAATAACCAGCAGCAAGAGCGACATCATTGATGTATACAGAGAAAAGAGTCGGCCCGAGAATTGAACCCTGTGGCACCCCCATAGAGACTGCCAGAGGTCCGGACAACAGGCCCTCTGATTTGACACACTGAACTCTGTCTGAAAAGTAGTTGGTGAACCAGGCGAGGCAATCATTTGAGAAACCAAGGCTGTTGAGTCTGCCGATAAGAATGTGGTGATTGACAGAGTCGAAAGCCTTGGCCAGGACGACGAATATGGCTGCACAGTATTGTCTTTTATCGATGGTGGTTATGATATCGTTTAGGACCTTGAGCGTTGCTGAGGTGCACCCAGCTCGGAAACCGGATTGCACAGCGGAGAAGGTACAGTGGGATTCGAAATGGTCGGTGATCTGTTTGTTATCTTGGCTTTCGAAGACCATAGAAAGGCAGGGTAGGATAGATATAGGTCTGTAACAGTTTGTGTCTAGAGTGTCTCCCCCTTTGAAGAGGGGGATGACAGCAGCTGCTTTGGGGATCTCAGATGATACGAAAGAGAGGTTGAACAGGCTAGTAATAGGGGTTGCAACAATTGCGGCAGATAATTTTAGAAAGAGAGGGTCCAGATTGTCTATCCAAGCTGATTTGTAGGGATCCAGATTTTGCAACTCTTTCAGAACATCAGCTATCTGGATTTGGGTGAAGGAGGAATGTGGGAGGTTTGGGCAAGTTGCTGTTTGGGGTGCAGGGCTGTTGAACGGGGTAGGGGTAGCCAGGTGGAAAGCATGGCCAGCTGTAGAAAAATGCTCATTGAAATTCTCAATTATCGTGGATTTATTGGTGGTGACAGTGTTTCCTAGCCTCAGTGCAGTGGGCAGCTGGGAGGGGGTGCTCTTATTCTCCATGGACTTTACAGGGTCCCAGAAGTTTTTGGAGTTTGTGCTACAGGATGCAAATTTCTGTTTGAAAAAGCTAGCCTTTGCTTTCCTAACTGCCTGTGTATATTGGTTCCTAACTTCCCTGAAAAGTTGCATATCACGGGGGCTATATGATGCTAATGCAGTACGCCACAGGATGTTTTGTGCTAGTCAAGGGCAGTCAGGTCTGGAGTGAACCAAGGGTTATGTAAGGTCTTAGTTCTACATTTTTAATTGATAATTTGTGTGAGATTGATGGCATCTAGCTTAGATTGTAGGACGGCCGGGGTGTTAATTATGTCCCAGTTTAGGTCACCTAGCAGTACGAGCTCTGAAGATAGATGGGAACAATCAATTCACATATGGTGTCCAGGGCACAGCTGGGGGCAGAAGGTGGTCTATAACAAGTAGCAACGGTGAGAGACTTGTTTCTGGAAAGGTGGATTTTTGAAGTATATGCTCAAATTGTTTGGGCACAGACCTGGATAGTATGACAGAACACTGCAGGCTATCTCTGCAGTAGATTGCAACTCCGCCCCATTTGGCAGTTCTATCTTGTCGGAAAATGTTATAGTTAGGGATGGAAATTTCAGGATTTTTGGTGGCCTTCCTAAGCCAGGATTCAGACACGGCTAGGACATCTGGGTTGGCAGAGTGTGCTAAAGCAGTGAGTAAAAGAAACTTAGGGAGGAGGCTTCTAATGTTAACATGCATGAAACCAAGGCTTTTACGATTACAGAAGTCAACAAATGAGAGCGCCTGGGGAATGGGAGTGGAGCTAGGTGCTGCAGGGCCTGGATTAACCTCTACATCACCAGAGGAACAGAGGAGGTGTGGGATAAGGGTACGGCTAAAGGCTATTAGAACTGGTTGTCTAGTGCGTTCGGAACAGAGAGTAAAAGGAGCTGGTTTCTGGGCGCAGAAGAATAGATTCAAGGCTTAATGTACAGACAAGGGTATGGTGGGATGTGAATACAGTGGAGGTAAACCTAGGCATTGAGTGACGATGAGAGAGGTTTTGTCTCTAGAGACATCATTTTGACCAGGTGAGGTCACCGCATGTGTGGGAGGTGAAGCAAAAGGGCTAGCTAAGGCATATTGAGCAGAGCTGGAGGCTCTACAGTAAAATAAGACAATAATCACTAACCAAAACAGCAATGGACAAGACATATTGACATTAGGGAGAGGCATGCGTAGCAGAGTGATCATAGGGACCAGTGGGTAGCTAGGCGAGCTGGAGACACAACGATTGAGACAGCTAATGGGCCGGGGCTAGCCGAAGGGCCTTAGGGGGACGTCGCGGCGGAAGAAATCTGTTGTAGCCCCCTCGGATGGTTACGTCGGCAGACCAGTCGTGTTGGATCGGCAGTAAAAGGGTCCAGGCCAATTGGCAAAATAGGTATTGTACCCTAAGAAATTGGCTGATGGTCCTCTTCGGCTAACAGTCCGATATGCTCTAGACAGCTAGCGGGCCATGGCTAGCAGGCTAACGGATGGGCCTTCAGGGGACGTTGCGACGGAGGAGCCTGTTGAAACCCCTCGGGCGATTTACATTGGTAGACCAGTCGTGATGCAATCGGCGGGGCTCCATGTCGGCAGTAAAAGGGGTCCAGGCCAATTGGCAAAATATGTATTGTAGCCCAAAGAGTGGCTGATGGACCTCTTCAGCTAGCCGGGAGATGGGCCTAGCACGAGGCTAGTTCCAGGCTCACTGGTGCTTGCTTCGGGACAGAGACGTTATCCAGAGGGTAGCCACTCGGATAGCAGCTAGCTAGCTGCGATGATCCAGGTGAAAAGGTTCAGAGCTTGCAGTAGGAAACCGGAGATGTGGAGAAAAAGCAGTTTGGTGTGCTCTAGGTTGAATCGCGCTGTGTAGACTGCCAGGAGTTGACCGGGCTAAGGTTAGCTGATGACCGATAGCAGTGGCTAACTGACTACTAGCTAGTTAGCTGGCTAGCTTCTGTTGGGGGTTCCGGTTCTAAAGTATAGAAAATAGCAGATCCATACCACATTGGGTGAGGGGGGTTGCAGGAGAGTATGTTGAAACTGAGGTTAAAAATATATACGAAATATATACGAAGGAAAAAATATAGATATTCATGTGACACGACAAGACAAAGATGTCTGAACTGCTACGCCATCTTGGAATGAGGATGGCTAGTCTGACAGATACATGGAGGGGGAGGATGGCTAGTCTGACAGATACATGGAGGGAGAGGATGGCTAGTCTGACAGATACATGGAGGGTGAGGATGGCTAGTCTGACAGATACATGGAGGGGGAGGATGGCTAGTCTGACAGATACATGGAGGGAGAGGATGGCTAGTCTGACAGATACATGGAGGAGAGGAGTGGGAGGATGGCTAGTCTGACAGATACATGGAGGAGAGGAGTGGGAGGATGGCTAGTCTGACAGATACATGGAGGGGTAGGATGGCTAGTCTGACAGATACATGGAGAGGGAGGATGGCTAGTCTGACAGATACATGGAGGAGAGGATTGGGAGGATGGCTAGTCTGACAGATACATGGAGGGGGATGGCTAGTCTGACAGATACATGGAGGGGGAGGATGGCTAGTCTGACAGATACATGGAGGAGAGTATTGGGAGGATGGCTAATCTGACAGATACATGGAGGGGGAGGATGGCTAGTCTGACAGATTCATGGAGGGGGAGGATGGCTAGTCTGACAGATACATAGAGGGGGAGGATGGCTAGTCTGACAGATACATGGAGGGGGAGGATGGCTAGTCTGACAGATACATAGAGGGGGAGGATGGCTAGTCTGACAGATACATGAGGGGGAGGATGGCTAGTCTGACAGATACATGGAGGAGGAGGATGGCTAGTCTGACAGATATATGGAGGAGAGGATTGGGAGGATGGCTAGTCTGACAGATACGTGGAGGGGGATGGCTAGTCTGACAGATACATGGAGGGGGAGGATGGCTAGTCTGACAGATACATGGAGGAGAGTATTGGGAGGATGGCTAGTCTGACAGATACATGGAGGGGGAGGATGGCTAGTCTGACAGATTCATGGAGGAGGAGGATGGCTAGTCTGACATACATGGAGGAGAGGATTGGGAGGATGGCTAGTCTGACAGATACATAGAGGGGGAGGATGGCTAGTCTGACAGATACATAGAGGGGGAGGATGGCTAGTCTGACAGATACATGAAGGGGGAGGATGGCTAGTCTGACAGATACATGGAGGAGGAGGATGGCTAGTCTGACATACATGGAGGAGAGGATTGGGAGGATGGCTAGTCTGACAGATACATGGAGGGGGAGGATGGCTAGTCTGACAGATACATGGAGGAGAGGATTGGGAGGATGGCTAGTCTGACAGATACATGGAGGGAGAGGATGGCTAGTCCGACAGATACATGGAGGGGGAGGATGGCTAGTCTGACAGATACATGGAGGGGGAGGATGGCTAGTCTGACAGATACATGGAGGAGAGGAGGGGGAGGATGGCTAGTCTGACAGATACATGGAGGAGAGGATTGGGAGGATGGCTAGTCTGACAGATACATGGAGGGGAGGATGGCTAGTCTGACAGATACATGGAGGAGAGGAGGGGGAGGATGGCATGCTGATGACCAGTAAAAAGGCAGGTGTTCTTGGATCTATTTTGATTGATATTAACACAGGGAGTAACATTGTCCCGAAATGGAGTTCGGACGGGTGAGTTTGGATTGTTATACAGGTAACTGACAAAATAAAGGAAACATCAACATAAAGTGTCTTAATAGGGCGTTGGGCCACCACGAGCTGCCAGAAAAGCTTAAATGCACCTTGGCATAGATTCTAGGGATGTGACACCATTCTTCATTGAGAAATTCCATAATTGTGTGTTTTCTTATTGGTAGTGGAAAACACTGTCTCAGGTGCTGTTCCAGAATCTCCCATAAATCTTCAATTGGGTTGAGATCTGGTGACACACACTTTAAACCTGCCATGCTCTTTTAAGACTCCTCTTTCAAAGTCCCTGAGATGTCTTTTAGCCATGGTAGCCAAAATAATAGGTAACTGGACATTTTTAATACATGACCCTAAGCATGATAGGATGTTAATTGCTTAATTAAGTCAGGAACCACATGTGTGGAAGCACCTGCTTTCAATATACCTTGTATCACTCATTTACTGAAGAGTTTACTTTATTATGGCAGTTACCTGTATGGGTGTGTTTGTGCACGTTGTCACGTCCTGACCAGTATAAGGGTTATTTGTTATTGTAGGTTGGTCAGGACGTGGCAGTGGGTATTTGTTTTATGTGGTTCGGGGTGGTGGTTTTGTAGAAGGGTATTTGATTTATGTATTCCGGGGTTTTTGGGCACTGTTCTATGTTAATGTATTTCTATGTTTAGTCTAGTTAGTTGTATTTCTATGTTTAGGTTAATGGGGGTTTGGACTCTCAATTGGAGGCAGGTGCTTTCTCGTTTCCTCTGATTGAGAGTCCTATATATGGGTATGTGTTTGGTTTAGTGTTTGTGGGAGATTGTTTCTTGTTTTGCGTGTGTGAGCCTTACAAGACTGTTTTGTTTATCGTTCGTTCTTCGTTTGTTATTTTGGTGTTTTCTTGGTTCAAATAAATATCAAGATGAGCATCCACATTCCTGCTGCGTTTTGGTCCTCCATTCCAGACGACAACCGTGACAGAATCTCCCACCAAATATGGACCAAGCAGCAGAGTAAGGAGCAAAGGGATTTCGAGCTGGACTGGCGGGAGAAATGGACCTGGGAGGAAATTCTGGATGGGGCTGGACCTTGGCACCAGGCTGGGGAGTACCGTCGCCCACGGGAGGAAATCGAGGCAGCCAAGGCGGAGAGGCGGAGGTACGAGGCCTTGTACGCGCTGAGGGAGAAGCACAAGAGGCACCCCCAATAATTTTTTTTGGGGGGGGCACACGGGTAGTTTGGCTGGGCCAAGGATGAGCCATAAGCCAGCTACCCGTGTTTATATGGAGGACCGTATGGAGTGGAGGGCGCCGTGTTTTGCTGAAGTGCGCACAATCTCGCCCATAAGCACGCACAGTCCAGTGCGAGTTATTCCAGCCCCTCGCAGATGCCGTGCTAGAGTGGGCATCCAGCCTGGTAGGAGGATGCCTGCGCAGCGCGTCTGGTCACTGGTGCGCCTCCTAGGACCAGGCTACCCTACGCCCGCTCTACGCACGGCAACCAGCAGGCCCCTGCACAGCCCAGTTCGCCCTGTGCTAGCACCCCGCTCGTACAGGGCTACTAGTTCCATCCAGCAAGGACGGGTTGTGCAGGAGGTGAGGTCAAGACCGCCTGTGCGCCTCCATGGCCCGGTGTTTCCAGTTCCTGTCTCTCGTGTGGACCCGGAAGTGCGAAACCCCAGTCTGGCACGTCCAGTACCAGCACCACGCACCAGGCTTCCAGTGCGTCAACCCAGTCCGACTCGGCCTGTTCCCGCTCCCCGCACTAGCCCTGAGGTGCGTGTCCCCAGTCTGGCACGTCCAGTACCCGCACCAGGCTTCCAGTGCGTCAACCCAGTCTGACTCGGCCTGTTCCCGCTCCCCGCACTAGCCCTGAGGTGCGTGTCCCCAGTCTGGCACGTCCAGTACCAGCACCACGCACCAGGCTTCCAGTGCGTCAACCCAGTCCGACTCGGCCTGTTCCCGCTCCCCGCACTAGCCCTGAGGTGCGTGTCCCCAGACTGGCACATCCAGTACCAGTACCACGCATCAGGCTTCCAGTGCGTCAGCCCAGCCTCGAGAGTTCGGCAATAGTGTGCAGTCCAGAGTATCCGGCAACAGTATGCAGTCCAGAGTATCCGGCAACAGTGTGCAGTCCAGAGTATCCGGCAACAGTGTGCAGTCCAGAGTATCCGGCAACAGTGTGCAGTCCAGAGTATCCGGCAACAGTGTGCAGTCCAGAGTATCCGGCAACAGTGTGCAGTCCAGAGTATCCGGCAACAGTATGCAGTCCAGAGTATCCGGCAACAGTGTGCAGTCCAGAGTATCCGGCAACAGTGTGCAGTCCAGAGTATCCGGCAACAGTGTGCAGTCCAGAGTATCCGGCAGCAGTGTGCAGTCCAGAGTATCCGGCAGCAGTGTCTAGTCCGGAACCGAGGGAGTCTGCCTGCGACCCGGAACTGAGGGAGTCTATTGATGATCCAGAACTAAATATAAGTAACTGTGTTTCAAATGAGTCTGACTACAGTGTGGAATGGAAGAGGTCTGCCTACGATCCGGAATGAGGGGAGTCTGCCTACAGCCCGAAACTGATTAAGTCTGTCTGCATTCTGGAGGACAGTAGGCCGGAGCCTGAACCACCACCTGTATAGGTGGGTTGGGGAAGGGGGGTGTAGCAGTTTAGGGGGATTTTCTTTGTTGTTTTGGGTTTTTTGTTTATTTATGAGGTGCATCCGGGGTATGCACCTTTAGGGGGGGGGGTACTGTCACATCCTGACCAGTATAAGGGTTATTTGTTATTGTAGGTTGGTCAGGACGTGGCAGAGGGTATTTGTTTTATGTGGTTCGGGGTGGTGGTTTTGTAGAAGGGTATTTGCTTTATGTATTCTGGGGGTTTTGGGCACTGTTCTATGTTTAGTCTAGTTAGTTGTATTTCTATGTTTAGGTTAATGGGGGTTTGGACTCTCAATTGGAGGCAGGTGCTTTCTCGTTGCCTCTGATTGAGAGTCCTATATATGGGTATGTGTTTGGTTTAGTGTTTGTGGGAGATTGTTTCTTGTGTGTTTGTGGGAGATTGTTTCTTGAGCCTTACAAGACTGTTTTGTTGATCGTTTGTTATTTTGGTGTTTTCTTGGTTCAAATAAATATCAAGATCAGCATCCACATTCCTGCTGCGTTTTGGTCCTCCATTCCAGACGACAACCGTGACACACGTACAGTTGAAGTCAGAAGTTTACATACACCTTAGCCAAATACATTTAAACTCCGTTTTTTACAATTCCTGACATTTAATCCGAGTAAAAATCCCTGTTTTAGGTCAGTTAGGATCACCACTTTATTTTAAGAATGTGAAATGTCAGAATAATAGTAGAGTGAATGATTTATTTAAGCTTTTATTTCTTTCATCACATTCCCACTGGGTCAGAAGTTTGCATACACTCAATTAGTATTTGGTAGCATGCCTTTAAATTGTTGAACTTGGGTCAAACGTTTTGGGTAGCCTTCCACAAGCTTCCCACAATAAGTTGGGTGAGTTTTGGCCCATTTTTCCTGACAGAGCTGGTGTAACTTGAGTCAGGTTTGTAGGCCTCCTTGCTCGCACACGCTTTTTCAGTTCTGCCCACAAATGTTCTATAGGGTTGAGGTCAGGGCTTTGTGATGGCCACTCCAATACCTTGACTTTTTTGTCGTTAAACCATTTTGCCACAACTTTGGAAGTATGCTTGGGGTCATTGTGCAATTGGAAGACCCATTTGCGACCAAGCTTTAACTTCCTGACTGATGTCTCGAGATGTTGCTTCAGTATATCCACAATTGTCCTCCTTATGATGTCATCTATTTTGTGAAGGGCACCAGTCCCTCCTGCACAAAGCACCACCACAACATGATGCTGCCACCCCTGTGCTTCACGGTTGGGATGGTGTTCTTCGGCTTGCAAGCCTCCCCCTTTTTCCTCCAAACATAATGATGGTCATTATGGCCAAACAGTTCTATTTTTGTTTCATCAGACCAGAGGACATTTCTCCAAAAAGTGTGATCTTTGTCCCCATGTGCAGTTGCAAACCATAGTCTGGCTTTTTTATGGCGATTTTGGAGCAGTGGCTTCTCCTTGCTGAACGGCCTTTCAGGTTATGTCGATGTAGGACTCGTTTAACTGTGGATGTTGATACTTTTGTCCCCGTTTCCTCCAGCAGCTTCACAAGTCCTTTGCTGTTGTTCTGGGATTGATTTGTACTTTTCGCACCAAAGTACATTAATCTCTAGGAGACGAGTCTCCTTCCTGAGCGGTATGACGGCTGTGTGGTCCCATGGTGTATATACGTGCATACTATTGTTTGTACAGATGAACGTGGTACCTTCAGGTGTTTGGAAATTGCTCCCAAGGTTGAACCAGACTTGTGGAGGTCTACAATTGTTTTGTCTGAGCTCTTGGCTGATTTCTTTTGATTTTCCCATGATGTCAAGCAAAGAGGCACTGAGTTTGAAGGTAGGCCTTGAAATACATCCACAGGTACACCTCCAATTGACTCAAATGATGTCAATTAGCCTATCAGAAGCTTCTATAGCCATGACATCATTTTCGGGAATTTTCCAAGCTGTTTAAAGGCACAGTCAACTTAGTGTATGTTAACTTCTGACCCACTGGAATTGTGATACAGTGAATTATAAGTGAAATAATCTGTCTGTAAACAATTGTTGGAAAAATTACTTCTGTCATGCACAAAGTAGGTGTCCTATCCGACTTGGCAAAACTATAGTTTGTTAACAAGACATTTGTGGAGTGGTTGAAAAATGAGTTTTAATGACTCCAACCACCTAAGTGTATGTACACTTCCGACTTCAAATGTATGTATGTGTGTTAGTGTGTGTGGGTTGTGTGTGACGTTAGGGGAGACTAGTTGTTCTTTAGAAGGTGGATGGGCAACAAGCTGGTCTCCAACCCCTCTGTATGATCACATTCTCAACCGACTAACACCACATATTTGATATTGTTTATCACCATATCAAAAGCACAAAGACAGACATACTCTGGCAGTCTTTGATATTAGGTATCATATCATTGAGCATCTCTCCCTGAGCTAGCTCTCTTGTGTGTGTTTTGGTTGTCTATCTGACCAAGAAGCAGATGTTTTAAATAACATAACTTGAAACCAAACCAAACAGACATGTCTGTGATCTGAATGTCTGTCAGGCCTGTGCAAGGCTGTTTATCATCATTACCACCAGGGGGCAGTGTGTATGAACAAAATAGACTAGTGGTCTTGCTGTAGGTAATATCTCTGTATTGACCGATGATGTTTATAAACCCTGAATTGCTGATGCTATGTATTGGCCATTGAGAGGCTTTGAAGCAATTGGTCGGCCATATTGACACTCCCCTGCAGGAGCAGTCCTGCATAGGAATGAATGGAATTCTACAATATTTCAATTCAATGTTTCAGGACCAAATGACATGTATTTAAGTATTTTGTTGTTGTTATAATGGGGACAGTAGCATTACTAATCTCAAAAAAGTATACTTTAAGGAAATTGTTGTTCAGTTTTTTTCTATTTTTTATTTTTCTGTTTAGCTCACATAAATAATATAATTTAAAAGTATGGATTGATGTGTCTGTGACAGAACACTTGTGGCAAAATGAATGTAAACGTTAATAAATGCATTTCTATAGCTTTCAAAATATGTTTTACAACGGTAGAGGAGTGCCAAGATGGTAGGGAGTGCCAAGATGGTAGGGAGTGCCAAGATGGTAGGGAGTGCCAAGATGGGGAAATGTGGCTTTAACGCAGCGCCCCCTATTAGTCATCTAGTGTGCATATACAGTACCAGTCAAAAGTTTGGACACACCTAGTCAAGGGTTTTTCTTTATTTTTACTATTTTCTACATTGTAGAATAATAGTGAAGACATCACAATGTTAAAATAGCACACATGGAATCATGCAATAACCAAAAAAGTGTTAAACAAATCAAAAATATATTTTACATTGTAGATTCTTCAAAGATGCCACCCTTTGCCTTGATGTCAGCTTTGCAAACTCTTGGCATTCTTTCAACCAGCTTCACCTGAAATGCTTTTCCAACAGTCTTGAAGGAGTTCCCACATATGTTAAGCACTTTGTGGCTGCTTTTCCATCACTCTGCGGTCCAACTCATCCCAAACCATCTCAATTGGGTTGAGATCAGATGATTGTGGAGGGCAGGTCATCTGATGCAGCACTCCATCGCTCTCCTTCTTGGTAAAATAGCCCTTACACAGCCTGGAGGTGTGTTGGGTCATTGTCCTGTTGAAAAACAAATGATAGTCCCACTTGGCGCAAACCAGATGGAATGGTGTATTGCTGCAGAATGCTGTGGTAGCCATGCTGGTTAAGTGTGCCTTGAATTCTAAATAAATCACCCCCACACCATCACACTTCCTCCCCCATGCTTCACGGTGGGAACCACACATGCGGAGATCATCCGTTCACCTACTCTGCGTTTCACAAAGACATGGCGGTTGGAACCAAAAATCTCAAATTTGGACTCATCAGACCAAAGGACAGATTTCCACCATTCTAATGTCCATTGGTCATGTTTCTTGGCCCAAGCAAGTCTCTTCTTATTGGTGTCCTTTCGTAGTGTTTTTTGTTGTTGCAGCAATTCGACCATAAAGGCCTGATTCACGCAGTCTCCTCTGAACAGTTGATGTTGAGATGTGTCTGTTACTTGAACTCTGTGAAGCATTTATTTGGGCTGCAATTTCTGAGGCCGGTAACTCTAATGAACATATCCTCTGCAGCAGAGGTAACTCTGGGTCTTCCTTTCCTGTGGCAGTCCTCATGAGAGCTAGTTTCATCATAGCGCTTGATGGTTTTTGGGACTGCACTTGAAGAAACGTTAAAATGTATTGACATTTTCCGCATTGACTGACCTTCATGTCTTAAAGTAATGATGGACTGTCGTTTCCCTTTGCTTATTTGAGATGTTCTTGCCATAATATGGACTTGGTCTTTTACCAAATAGGGCTGAATACCACCCCTACCTTGTCACAACACAACTGATTGGCTCAAACGCATTAAGAAGGAAAAAAATTCCACAAATTAACTTTTAACAAGGCACATATGTTAATTGAAATGCATTCCAGCTGACTACCTCATGAAGCTGGCTGAGAGGATGCCAAGAGTGTGCAAAGCTGTCATCAAGGCAAAGGGTGGCATCTTTGAAGAATCTGAAATATAAAATATATTTTAATTTGTTTATCACTTTTTTGGTTATTAAATGATTCCATATGTGTTATTTCATAGTTTTTTTGTCTTCACTATTATTTTTCAATGTAGAAAATAGTAATAAATAAAGAAAAACCCTGGAATGAGTAGGTGTGTTCAAACTTTTGACTGGTACTGTGTATGCGATATATATAACTAATTCATTACATGCACTGGTGCACATATATCTAAGTGAATGCATTAGCTACTTTGTAATTCTGAATCAATGTAATTACAGATATGTGTATTTTCATATGTAAATATCTATGGAGGACCTTAACTATATCTTTAGTCTAAGCCACACCGTCACTCAAACCTCAACACACAATGCATTTTTACCCTCTCCCTCGGAAGTAGCTGGCTGTGGTAATACCAGACAAGTCCCATTAAATTTGAGAGTGGCATTAAGCAGCCAAACAGGATTATTTCTTCAAAAGAAACATTAGCTGCTTTTAGGAAGGAGTGTGCGATTGAGGCTTGCCCCCCTAATCTGCAGCACCTCTACGGTCAACACTCCGCACCAGACTCTCATTATCCCTCCCCAATCCCTAATCCTTCTGTTTGTTTTGCTGAAGAGAGGGAGAGGGATGTAGGCAGATGGGAGGAGAGATAGATAGATTCTAGATGCCGGCAATTTGAAAAAAACTAATAAGTATGTTGTGGTGATTTATTCACTTTTCAATATGGACCAAACATCACCCTGTACTTGTTGTGAAAATGCTTTTTAAAATCGAGTGTGGATGTAAGTGCAGTATGTGAGTACCGCGTGCAGTATCTGAGTACCTCGTTCAGTATGTGAGTACCATATGCAGTATGTGAATACCATATGTGTCTGTTAGGCTGTGTTTTGTGTATGTCTGCATACATGTGTGTGCACATACAGTGAGGGAAAAAAGTATGTGATCCCCTGTTGATTTTGTACGTTTGCCCACTGACAAAGAAATGATCAGTCTATAATTTTAGTGGTAGGTTTATTTGAACAGTGAGAGACAGAATAACAACAAAAAAATCCAGAAAAACGCATGTCAAAAATGTTATAAATGGATTTGCATTTTAATGAGGGAAATAAGTATTTGACCCCTATGCAAAACATGACTTAGTACTTGGTGGCAAAACCCTTGTTGGCAATCACAGAGGTCAGACATTTCTTGTAGTTGGCCACCAGGTTTGCACACATCTCAGGAGGGATTTTGTCCCACTCCTCTTTGCAGATTTTCTCCAAGTCATTAAGGTTTCGAGGCTGACGTTTGGCAACTCGAACCTTCAGCTCCCTCCACAGATTTTCTATGGGATTAAGGTCTGGAGACTGGCTAGAACACTCCAGGACCTTAATGTACTTCTTCTTGAGCCACTCCTTTGTTGCCTTGGCCGTGTGTTTTGGGTCATTGTCATGCTGGAATACCCATCCACAACCCATTTTCAATGCTCCGGCTGAGGGAAGGAGGTTCTCACCCAAGATTTGACGGTACATGGCCCCATCCATCGTTCCTTTGATGCGGTGAAGTTGTACTGTCCCCTTAGCAGAAAAACACCCCCAAAGCATAATGTTTCCACCTCCATGTTTGACGGTGGGGATGGTGTTCTTGGGGTCATAGGCAGCATTCCTCCTCCTCCAAACACGGCGAGCTGAGTTGATGCCAAAGAGCTCCATTTTGGTCTCATTTGACCACAACACTTTCACCTAGTTGTCCTCTGAATCATTCAGATGTTCATTGGCAAACTTCAGACGGGCATGTAAATGTGCTTTCTTGAGCAGGGGGACCTTGCGGGCGCTGCAGGATTTCAGTCCTTCTCTGCGTAGTGTGTTACCAATTGTTTTCTTGGTGACTATGGTCCCAGCTGCCTTGAGATCATTGACAAGATCCTCCCGTGTAGTTCTGGGCTGATTCCTCACCATTCTCATGATCATTGCAACTCCACGAGGAGAGATCTTGCATGGAGCCCCAGGCCGAGGGAGATTGACAGTTCTTTTGTGTTTCTTCCATTTGCGAATAATCGCACCAACTGTTGTCACCTTCTCACCAAGCTGCTTGGCGATGGTCTTGTTGGCCTTTCCAGCCTTATATAGGTCTAAAATCTTGTCCCTGACATCCTTGGAGAGCTCTTTGGTCTTGGCCATGGTGGAGAGTTTGGAATCTGATTGATTGATTGCTTCTGTGTACAGGTGTATTTTATACAGGTAACAAACTGAGATTAGGAGCACTCCCTTTAAGAGTGTGCTCCTAATCTCAGCTCGTTGCCTGTATAAAGACACCTGGGAGCCAGAAATCTTTCTGATTGAGAGGGGGTAAAATACTTATTTCCCTCATTAAAATGCAAATCAATTTATAACATTTTTGACATGCATCTTTCTGGATTTTTGTTGTTGTTATTCTGTCTCTCACTGTTCAAATAAACCTACCATTATTATTATAGATTATTTCTTTGTCAGTGGGCAAACGTACAAAATCAACAGGGGATCAAATACTTTTTCCCTCACTGTAAGTGTATGTGTACATGTCCATGTGTGTGTCGGCCTGTTCCATGTGTGTCCTCCCTGTACGTCTGTGTCCTGCCTGTACGTGTGTGTGTGTCCTGCCTGTACATGTGTGTGTCCTGCCTGTACGTCTGTGTGTCCTGTCTGTACATGTGTGTGTCCTGCCTGTACGTATGTGTCTGCCTGTACGTGTGTGTCCTGTCTGTACGTGTGTGTGTCCTGTCTGTACGTGTGTGTGTCCTGCCTGTACGTGTGTGTGTCCTGCCTGTACGTGTGTGTGTCCTGCCTGTACGTGTGTGTGTCCTGCCTGTACGTGTGTGTGTCCTGCCTGTACGTGTGTGTGTCCTGCCTATACGTGTGTGTGTCCTGCCTGCACATGTGTGTGTCCTGCCTGTACGTGTGTGTGTCCTGTCTGTACGTGTGTGTGTCCTGTCTATATGTGTGTGTGTCCTGCCTCAGCGACCCTCTCTCCTTAATAAAATAATGGTTTGTGTTTTCCCCTGATTAGGAACACATTGGGTCAGCTCTGGCTGAGCCAGGCTGGGGAGGGGAGGGATTTGAGGGCCGGACAGGGGGTCCTGTACTCCGGGGGTCTCCCCGCCTGCTCCTTCCTCTCCTCCCCTCAGAAGTCCCATCCGCTCACGGGGCCGCGAGGTCGCCCCCAGAGAAGCATCCCACCGTGGGATGACCTCGGGCTGCCTCCATCAGGGGGTAACCTTAGTTCTCTCTGAAAGTCCCCTCTCCCCTCCCTGCAGGGAGATAACACACACACACATATACACACACACACAGTGGTCGCACAGAAGCATAACACACAGTCTCCATCCCCATAGGTCAGTTTGTCTGATGGAGGGTGGGGTGTGCTCAGTTCTGCCTCTGTGGCTGCAACCCTGTTGCCTCGGTGACACCCTGTGTGGTAGATCACTGGCTCTGATAGTGTAAACATGATCACTTTAAGCTGGTTTAAACCAGGAGCCCTTGAACCATTACCTTTAGAAAGAGAGGGAGGAAGAAAGTATGGAGAGAGAGGATGGAGAGAGAGGTTCAGAGAGAGAGAGAGAGTGAGAGAAGATAGCTGTGAGGGCAAACAGCATGGGAGATATACACATCCCACTCTCACAGCATGGGATATCTACACATCCCACTCTCACAGCATGGGATATCAACACATCCCACCCTCACACCATGAGATATGTACACATCCCACCCTCACAGCATGAGAGATGTACACATCCCACCCTCAAAGCATGGAAGATGTACAATCCCACCCTCACAGCATGAGAGACGTATCAATCAATCAGTCAATCAAATGTATTTATGAAGCCTTTTTACATCAGCTGATGTCACAAAGTGCTATACAGAAACCCAGCCTAAAACCACAAACAGCAAGCAATGCAGATGTAGAAGCACGGTGGCTAGGAAAAACTCCCTAGAAAGGCAGGAACCAAGGAAGAAACTTAGAGAGGAACCAGGCTCTGAGGGGTGGCCAGTCATCTTCTGGCTGTGCCGGGTGGAGATTATAACAGTACATGGCCAAGATGTTCAAATGTTCATAGATAACCAGCAGGGTCAAATAATAATACTCACAGTGGTTGTAGAGGGTGCAACAGGTCAGCACCTCAGGAGTAAATGTCAGTTGGCTTTTCATAGCCGATCATTCAGAGGTAGAGACAGCAGGTGCGGTAGAGAGAGAGAGAGTCGAAAACAGCAAGTCCGGGACAAGGTAGAATGTCCGGTGAACAGGTCAGGGTTCCATAGCCGCAGGCAGAAGAGTTGAAACTGGAGCAGCAGCACGACCAGGTGGACTGGGGACAGCAAGGAGTCATCAGGCCAGGTAGTCCTGAGGCATTGTCCTAGGGCTCAGGTCCTCCGAGAGAAGAGAAAGAGAGAGAGAGAATTAGAGGGAGCAAACTTAAATTCACACAGGACACCGGATAAGACAGGAGAAATACTCCAGATATAACAGACTGACCCTAGCCCCCCGACACATAAACTATTGCAGCATAATTACTGGAGGCTGAAACAGGAGGGGTCGGGAGACATTGTGGCCCCGTCCGACTATACCCCGGACAGGGCCAAGCAGGCAGGATATATTCCCATCCATTTTTCCAAAGCACAGCCCCCACACCACTAGAGGGATATCTTCAACCACCAACTTACTACCCTGAGACAAGGCCGAGTATAGCCTACGAAGATCTCCCCCACGGCACGAACTCGGGGGGGGGCACCAACCCAGACAGGAAGATCATGTCAGAGACTCAACCCACTTAAGCACCCCTCCTAGGGACGGCATGGAAGAGCACCAGCAAGCCGGTGACTCAGTCCCTGTAGTAGGGTTAGAGGCAGAGAATCCCAGTGGAGAGAGGGAAACCAACCAGGCAGAGACAGCAAGGGTGGTTCGTCGCTCCAGTGCCTTTCCGTTCACCTTCACACCCCTGGGCCAGACTACACTCAATCATAGGACCTACTGAAGAGATGAGTGTTCAATAAAGACTTAAATGTTGAGACCGAGTCTGCATCTCTCACATGGATAGGAAGACCATTCCATAAAAATGGAGCTCTATAGGAGAGAGCCCTGCCTCCAGCTGTTTGCTTAGAAATTCTAGGGACAATAAGGAGGCCTGCGTCTTGTGACTGTAGCGTACGTGTAGGTATGTACGGCAGGACCAAATCGGAAAGATAGATAGGAGCAAGCCCATGTAATGCTTTGTAGGTTAGCAGTAAAACCTTGAAATCAGCCCTAGCCTTAACAGGAAGCCAGTGTAGAGAGGCTAGCCCTGGAGGAATATGATCAATTTTTTTGGTTCTAGTCAGGATTCTAGCAGTCGTATTTAGCACTAACTGAAGTGTATTTATTGCTTTATCCGGAAAGTAGAGCATTGGAGTAGTCTAATATAGAAGTGACAAAAGCATGGACACATTTTTCTGCATCATTTTTGGACAGAAAGTGTCTGACATTTGCAAAGTTACATAGATGGAAAAAAGCTGCCCTTGAAACACAGGCTTCCATGGAGGGCAATTTTGGGGCTTCACCATGTTTCATCAAAATGTACAGCTGTGTATCGTCCGCATAGCAGTGCAAGTTAACATTATGTTTCTGAATGACATCACCAGGAGGTCAAATATATAGTGAAAACAATAGAGGTCCTAAAACAGAACCTTGAGGAACACCAAAATTTACAGTTGATTTGTCAGAGGACAAACCATCCACAGAGACAAACTGATATCTTTCCGACAGATAAGATCTAAACCAAGCCAGAACTTGTCCATGTAGACCAATTTAGGTTTCCAATCTCTCCAAAAGAATGTGGTGATCGATGGTATCAAAAGCAGCACTAAGGTCTAGGAGCACGAGGACAGATGCAGAGCCTTGGTCTGACGCCATTAAAAGGTCATTTACCACCTTCACAAGTGCAGTCTCAGTGCTATGAAGGGGTCTAAAACCAGACTGAAGCGTTTCGTATACATTGTTAGTCTTCAGGAAGGCAGTGAGTTGCTGTGCAACAACTTTTTCTAAAATGTTTGAGAGGAATGTGAGATTTGATATTGGCCGATTTAGTTTTTATATTTTCTTGGATAATGTTTGGCTTTTTCAAGAGAGGCTTTATTACTGCCACTTTTAGTGAGATGGTACACATCCGGTGGATAGGGAGCCGTTTATTATGTTCAACATAGGAGGGCCAAGCACAGGAAGCAGCTCTTTCAGTAGTTTAGTTGGAATAGGGTCCAGTATGCAGCTTGAAGTTTTAATTAAATATTATTTTCTTTCTTCTTACCTGGTAGGTCTACCTGGCCTACCAGGTAGGCCAGTTGAGAACAAGTTCTCATTTACAACTGCGACCTGGCCATGATAAAGCAAAGCAGTGTGACAAAAAACAACACAGAGTTTAGAGGCCATGACTATTTTCATCAATGTGTCAAGAGATATAGTATTAAAAAACTTGAGTGTCTCCCTTTATCCTAGGTCCTGGCAGTGTTGTGCAGACTCAGGACAACTGAGCTTTGGAGAAAGATGCAGATTTAAAGAGGAGTCCGTGATTTGCTTTCTAATGATCATGATCTTTTTGTCAAAGAAGTTCATGAATTTATCACTGCTGAAGTGAAAGCCATCCTCTCTTGGGGAATGCTTCTTTTTAGTTAGCTTTGTGACAGTATCAAAAATTAATTTAGGATTGTTCTTATTCTCCTCAATTAAGTTGGAAAAATAGGATGATCGAGCAGCAGTGAGGGCTCTTCGATACTGCACGGTACTGTCTTTCCAAGCTAATCGGAAGACTTCCAGTTTGGTGTAGCGCCATTTCCATTCCAATTTTCTGGAAGCTTGCTTCAGGGCTTGGGTATTTTCTGTATACCAGGGAGCAAGTTTTTCTATGACAAATGTTTTTTTTGTTTAGGGGTGCGGCTGCATCTAGGGTATTATGCAAGGTTAAATTAAGTTCCTCAGTTAAGGTGGTTAACCGATTATTGTACTCTGATGTCCTTGGGTAGGTGGAGGGAGTCTGAAAGGGCATCTAGGAATCTTGTCACGTCCTGACCAGTAATAGGGGTTATTTGTTATTGTAGTTTGGTCAGGACGTGGCAGGGGGTATTTGTTTTATGTGGTTCGGGCTGGTTGTGTTTGTTGTAGGGTGTTTGATTTAGTATTCCGGGTTTTGGGCACTGTTCTATGTTTATGTATTTCTATATTCAGTCTAGTTATTTGTATTTCTATGTTTAGTTTATTGGGGGTTGAACCCTCAAATTGGAGGCAGGTGTTTTCTCGTTGCCTCTGATTGAGGGATCTATAAATAGGTATTTGTTTGTTTTAGTATTTGTGGGAGATTGTGCTGTGTATAGCTTTGTTGCCTTACCGGCCTGTTATTAGTCGTTGTGTTTTTGTTGTGTTTGTTTTGGTTTACCTTCTTTGTCCGATTAATAAGAGAAGATGAGTGCACATTTCCCTGCTGCGTCTTGGTCCACTTTACCCTATGACAACCGTGACAAATCTTTGCGTTGTCCGAGAATTTATAGCACAGCTTAAGATGATCCATGGTTGGGGTCTAAGCAGATTATTTTTTGCGATTGCAAACGTAATAAAATCGGGAAAAACATTAAGATCCACAATATTTATTCCATGGGACAAAACTAGCTCCAGAGTATGACTGTGGCAGTGAGTAGGTCCGGAGACATGTTGGACAAAACCCACTGAGTCAATGATGACTCCGAAAGCCTTTTGGAGCGGGTCTGTGGACTTTTCCATGTGAATATTAAAGTCACCAAAAATGTGAATATTATCTGCCATGACTACAAGGTCTGATAGGAATTCAGGGAACTCAGTGAGGAACACCTTTATATACGGTCCAGGAGGCCTGTAAACAGTAGCTATAAAAAGTGATTTAGTAGGCTGCATAGATTTCATGACTAGAAGCTTAAAAGAAGAAAACACAGTCATTTTTGGGGGGGTAAATTGAAATTTGGTATCGTAAATGTTAGCAACACCTCCACCTTTGTGGGATACTCGGAGGATATGGTCACTAGTGTATCCAGGAAGAGAGGCTTCATTTAACACAGTAAATTCATCAGGCTTAGGCCATGTTTCAGTCAGGCCAGTCACATCAAGATTATGATCAGTGATTTGTTCATTGAGTAAAACTGACTATAACTGCCTTGGAAGGGAGGGATCTAACATTAAGTAGCCCACAATCTCTTTCCATAATGACAGGAATGGATGAGGTCTTTATTCCAGTGAGATTGCTAAGGCGAACACCGCCATGTTTAGTTTTGCCCAACCTAGATCGAGGCATAGACACGGTCTCAATTGGGATAGCTGAGCTGACTACACTGACCGTGCTAGTAGCAGACTCCACTAAGCTGACCAGCCTGCTGCCTGGTCTGCACCCTATCTCATTGTGGAGCTAGAGAAGTTAGAGCCCTGTCTATGTTCATAGATAAGATGAGTGCACCCCTCCAGCTAGGATGGAGTCTGTCACTCCTCAGCAGGCCAGGCTTGGTCCTGTTTGTGGGTGAGTCCCAGAAAGAGGGCCAATTGTCTACAAATTCTATCTTTTGGGAGGGGCAGAAAACAGTTTTCAACCAGCGATTGAGTTGTGAGACTGCTGTAGAGCTCATCACTCCCCCTAACTGGGAGGGGGCCAGAGACAATTACTTGATGCCAACACATCTTTCTAGCTGATTAAAACACTGAGGCTTTGTTGCACTTGGTGACCTCTGACTGTTTCATCCTAACATCGTTGGTGCCGACGTGGATAACAATATCCCTATACTCTCTACACTCGCCAGTTTTAGCCTTAGCCAGCACCATCTTCAGATTAGCCTTAACATCAGTAGCCCTGCACCCTGGTAAACAGTGTATGATCGCTGGATGATTATTTTTAAGTCTAATACATTTACATTTTAGTAATTTAGCAGACACTCTTATCCAGAGCGACTTACATTTCATTTCATACATTTTTTTTTTTTTTTTGGTACTGGCCCCCCGTGGGAATCAAACCCACAACCCTGGCGTTGCAAACACCATGCGTTGCAAACACCATGCTCTACCAACTGAGCTACAGGGAAGGCCAACGGGTAACGGAGTCGCCAATGACTAGGGTTTTCAATTTGTCAGAGTTAATGGTGGAAGGCTTCGGCGTTTCAGACCCCGTAACGGGTGGAGTAGAGACCAGAGAAGGCACGGCCTCTGACTCCGACTCGTTGCTTAATGTTGAAAGTTTCTGTCGGCTGAATGTGCGACAACCGTTAAGCATTCCTACAGCATTTCCTTCCAGAAGCCATGAGAAAATTGTCAGGCTGCGGGGACTGTGCGGGGGGCATTTATACTACTATCTGTATTTATTTGTGGCACAGACAATGTTTCATCCTTTCCTACGCCTAAATTGCCTTTGCCTAAGTATATTATGAGTACAGCGACTGCAATTAGAAGGCATAATGTTACTATTACCTTCGGCTGGTGGAGGTCCTGTAGAACCATGTACAGATATAGCGTCCGGGGTGAAAAAGTTGAATAAAAAAGTTGAGCGAGGGAAAAAATAAAATATAAAACGGTAATTAAAAAGTAAAAACCGTAAAGTTGGCAGATAGCAAAGTAACGCTAACAACAAAACAAAACGCACAGCAGCACGTGAACAAGTCCACAAGTTGTGACAGGAAATGAGAGACAGAGACAGAGACAGAGATAGAGAGAGGGACATAGATAGAGAGAGAGAGGGACATAGAGAGAGAGAGAGACAGATAGAGAGAGGGACATAGAGAGAGAGAGAGAGAGAGACATAAATAGAGAGCGAGAGAGAGGTGAAAAGGATAAACAGACTGGGACATAGAGAGAGAGAAAGAGTAGAGGCAGGGAGGAAAGAGTGGTCTGTAGAGACCTCCTCCCTGAGACAGTGATCAGTGTTGATGATGTCAGTGTGAATTACGGCAGTGTGAACAGACATGGGCGGAATTCTCACCGTGAGCCTGGTCTACGCCTCAGAGGTAAATTGTGTGTGTGTGTGTGTGTGTACGTGTGTGGATTCACATCCGTTACACACTGACCTGTGTGTTAGTGTGTGTTTCCATGTCTGTGTGTAATTCTGAGTATATGTAGTGCAATTATAATGGTGTTAGTGCAATCACATACTGGATGTGTCTCAGGGAATGTATGCGTGCATGTTTGCATGCATTTAATTGGTTGCGTGTGTGTGCATATTAATTCCTGAATGTCCAAGAATGAGAGCACATCTCCACAGAGATGGAGTCAGAGATGGAGTCATGGTTTGGGGGGTATTTTTTCACCTTTATTTAACCAGGTAAGCTAGTTGAGAACAAGTTCTCATCTACAACTGCGACCTGGCCAAGATAAAGCAAAGCAGTGCGACACAAACAACAACACAGAGTTAGAAATGGAATAAACAAGCGTACAGTCAAAAACACAATAGAAAAAAAAGTCTATACAGTGTGTGCAAATGGCATGAGGAGGTAAGGCAATAAATAGGCCATAGTAGTGAAGTAATTACAGTTTAGTAAATTAACACTGGAGTGATAGATGTGCAGGTGGTGATGTGCAAGTAGAAATAGTGGTGTGCAAAATAGCAGAAAAGTAAATATAAAATATATGGGGATGAGGTAAGTAGATTGGGTGGGCTATTAACAGATGGGCTATGTACAGCTGCAGCGATCGGTTAGCTGCTCAGACAGCTGATGTTTAAAGTTAGTGAGGGAAATATGTCCCCAGCTTCAGCGATTTTTGCAATTCGTTCCAGTCATTGGCAGCAGAGAACTGGAAGGAAAGGCGGCCAAAGGAGGTGTTGGCTTTGGGGACGACCCGTGAGATATACCTACTGGAGTGCGCGCTGCGGGTGGGTGTTGTTATCATGACCAGTGAGCTGAGATAAGGCGGAGCTTTACCTAGCATAGACTTATAGATGACCTGGAGCCAGTGGGTCTGGTGACGAATATGTAGCGAGGGCTATAAGACTAGAGCATACAGGTTGCAGTGGTGGGTGGTATAAGGGGCTTTGGTGACAAAATGGATGGCACTGTGATAGACTGCATCCAGTTTGCTGAGTCGAGTATTGGAAGCTATTTTGTAAATGGCATCGCCGAAGTCGAGGATCGGTAGGATAGTCAGTTTTACAAGGGTATGTTTGGCGGCGTGAGTGAAGGAGGCTTTGTTGCGAAATAGGAAGCCGATTCTAGATTTCATTTTAGATTGGAGATGTTTAATATGAGTCTGGAAGGAGAGTTTACAGTCTAGTCAGACACCTAGGTATTTGTAGTTGTCCACATATTCTAAGTCAGAACCGTCCAGAGTAGTGATGCTAGTCGGGCGGGCGGGTGCGGGCAGCGAACGGTTGAAGAGCATGCATTTGGTTTTACTAGCGTTTAAGGGCAGTTGGAGGCCACGGAAGGAGTGTTGTATGGCATTGAAGCTCGTTTGGAGGTTAGTTAACACAGTTTCCAAAGAAGGGCCAGATGTATACAGAATGGTGTCGTCTGCGTAGAGGTGGATCAGGGAATCACCCGCAGCAAGAGCGATATCGTTGATATATACAGAGAAAAGAGTCAGCATGAGAATTGAACCCTGTGGTACCCACATAGAGACTGCCATAGGTCCGGACAACAGGCCCTCCGATTTGACACACTGAACTCTGTCTGAGAAGCAGTTGGTGAACCAGGCGAGGCAGTCATTTGAGAAACCAAGGCTGTTGAGTCTACCGATAAGGATACAGTGATTGACAGAGTTGAAAGCCTTGGCCAGGTTGATGAAGACGGCTGCACAGTATTGTCTTTTGTCGATGGCGGTTATGATATCGTTTAGTACCTTGAGCGTGGCTGAGGTGCACCCGTGACCAGCTCTGAAACCGGATTGCACAGCGGAGAAGGTACGGTGGGATTCAAAATGGTCAGTGATTGTGAAGGCTTTAGCTCTCAGCGGGATGTTGTTTCCTGCAGGAAGAGGGGCAGTGGGGAAAAATAAAAACAGGACATCTTGAGAACCTCTGGGAGACGGACCTCAGTCCTCCTCTAGGAACGCTGATGAAGGAGTACTCTCTCCCTCCTTCATCCCCCTTTTTCTGTTCTTTCCCTCTTTTACACTCCCTCTCACTTCTCTAAACCCTCCCCCCCTCTCTCTCTCTCTCTCTTCATTCTCAGATGTGAAAGTTGATTGATCTTTGACTTAGGACACAAGTCAATGTTTATTCTCCCATTGTATTCAGTTTCTCCATTGATCCTGCTTTTGAATCCTATAGCCTTGTTGAACAGTAATTAGGTGATGATGATTGGACCAGTCAGACTGGGCTGCTCCAGCTGTATTCTGGGTAACCCAAAACTCTCCTCTCCCCACAGACACCCGCCTCTCAGACCATCCTCAAAGCTGCAACTGTGTGTGTGTGTGTGTGTGTGTGTGTGTGTGTGTGTGTGTGTGTGTGTGTGTGTGTGTGTGTGTGTGTGGTTCTGGAGAGGTTTGGTAGGTCAGACAGATTGTAGTTCTGGAGAGGTTTGGTAGGTCAGACAGATTGTAGTTCTGGAGAGGTTTGGTAGGTCAGACAGATTGTAGTTCTGGAGAGGTTTGGTAGGTCAGACAGATTGTAGTTCTGGAGAGGTTTGGTAGGTCAGACAGATTGTAGTTCTAGAGAGGTTTGGTAGGGCAGACAGATTGTAGTTCTGGAGAGGTTTGGTAGGTCAGACAGATTGTAGTTCTGGAGAGGTTTGGTAGGTCAGACAGATTGTAGTTCTGGAGAGGTTTGGTAGGTCAGACAGATTGTAGTTCTGGAGAGGTTTGGTAGGTCAGACAGATTGTAGTTCTGGAGAGGTTTGGTAGGTCAGACAGATTGTAGTTCTGGAGAGGTTTGGTAGGTCAGACAGATTGTAGTTCTGGAGAGGTTTGGTAGGTCAGACAGATTGTAGTTCTGGAGAGGTTTGGTAGGTCAGACAGATTGTAGTTCTGGAGAGGTTTTTTAGGTCAGACAGATTGTAGTTCTGGAGAGGTTTGGTAGGTCAGACAGATTGTAGTTCTGGAGAGGTTTTTTAGGTCAGACACATTGTAGTTCTGGAGAGGTTTAGGCCACTGTGACATTGAGATGACATACTGTATACGCTACAGGCTTTCACAGTCTCACGTCATCCATGTTTCTCAAATGTCAAATTTCGAAGTTGTTCAAAACGTCAATGTGTTTACGGTTAGGTTTAGGCATTTACTCCCAATATTTAAGGTTAGCGTTAAGTTCAGGCATTAACTCCAAATGGTTAAGGTATGGGTTGGTTAAGGTTTGGGATAGGCTTAAAACTAAAAATATCAAAAACAACTGTCTATCGCTGGATTCAAACATGCAAACTTTAGCACCAGAGTCAGATGCTTACGCCCATCCATCATCCCCGTCCACAACGCCGTAGTAAAACCCAAACCTACTGAAGGTAACAGCGCTCACTGTTGCCCCTAGTGACTGGTTTCCAGGTCCTCTCCCGACGTCCTCAGACATCGATGGACGGTGAATACTAACTTGTATCACGGGTGACCTGCCTGGAAAACATCACTGTTGCCCCTAGTGACCGGTTTCCAGGTCCTCTCCCGACGTCCTCAGACATCGATGGACGGTGAATACCAACTTGTATCACGGGTGACCTGCCTGGAAAACATCAATTTGATATTTCTGTTGAGATGATTTTGGCAATTCAGTATTGTTAACTCTTGAGCATCTTGAGAGGCCCTGTCAATGTGCTTTCTTAACGAACACTGTTGCCCCTCTGTGTGTTTTTCAGTTACTTCATATGTCAGTTACATAATTATTTTATCTGCTGGCAGCACAGCACTAACAGATGGTTACTAATGATGCAGTGTGTGGTGGGTCAATCAAGGCGACTAGCATTAGCAGAGTAGCGTAGCATCCTCCCCTACCTAGTAGGATGGGTTAATGAATAATGAACGATGGATGAATAACCTGTTGATAGAGGAGAGCGGTAGAGAGGAACAGACAGATAGAGAAATAATGTGTGTGTGAGAGAGAGAGAGAGAGAGAGAGAGAGAGACAGCTGGTGGACACAGTCAGGACTTATAGAGACTGTGTTTCTCTTTGGGCTCTATCAGTGGAGCAGGGAGATAACATCTCTTACCTTATTCACAGCCACCCACATGCACTCTGAGCTATTTTACAGTGGCTAGGTGGCATGCTGGAGAGAGATTTAAAAAAAGTCTGGTTACTTTGGCAACCCTGGGTTTTGTGTGTGTGTGAGAGAGAGAGAGAGAGAGAGAAAGAGAGAGAAAGAGAGAGAGAGGGAGAGAGATAGTGAGAGAGGTCATGCATGAGCAGATGAGCTCCCACATTTTCCAGCATGTTTTAAAAAATATAGATAGATATAGAGTTAGATAAACTTTGATTTTTTTGGCAGGGACATATACAGGATACTACCCTCCACAACATGACCTTCACTCCAAATCCAAACGCAAACCTAGAACCTGGTGAATCACTAAAACAATACAGATAAACACTACGGAAAAAGAAGGAACAGCACGTCAGAAATCAGATCAATGTAACTGAAGAATCCTAGAATCTAACCACTTCTGGGAAAATTGGAAAACACTAAACAAACAACAACACGAAGAGTTATCTATCCAAAATGGAGATGAATGGGAAAACCATTTCTCCAATATTTTTGGCTATATAACAATGAACAAACATCAAAAACATACATGATCAAATACAAATCTTAGAATCAGATATTAAAGACTACCAGAACCCACTGGATTCTCCAATTACCTTGAACTACAGGACAAAATAAAAACCTCCAGACCTGTGGTGTTGATGGTATCCTCAATTCAATTATAAAATATACAGACAACAAATTACAATTGGCTATCATTAAACTCTTTAACATCATCCTTAACTCTGGCATCTTCCCCAATATTTGGAAGCAAAGGACTGATCACCCCAATCCACAAAAGTGGAGACATATTTGACCCCAATAACTACCGTGGGATGTGCATCAACAGCAACCTTGGGAAAATCCTCTGCATTATCATTAACAGCAGACTTGTACATTTCCTCAGTGAAAACAATGTGCTGAGCAAATGTCAAATTGTCTTTTTACAAAATTCTCATACGACATATTCACCCTGCACACCCTAATTGACAAACAAACAAACCAAAACAAAGGCAAGGTCTTCTCATGCTTTGGTGATTTCAAAAAAGCCTTCGACTCAATTTGGCATGAGGGTCTATATAAAATGATGGAAAGTGGTGTTGGCGGAAAAACATATGACATTATCAAATCCATGTACGCTAACAACAAGTCTGCGGTTAAAAATGGCAAAAAACACACATTTCTTTCCACAAGGCCGTGGGGTGAGACAGGGATGCAGCTTAAACCCCACCCTCTTCAACATATATATCAACAAATTGGTGAGGGCACTAGAACAGTCTGCAGCACCCAGCCACACCCTACTAGAATCTGAAGTCAAATGTCTACTGTTTGCTGATGATCTGGTGCTTCTGTCACCAACCAAGGAGGGCCTACAGCAGCACCTAGATCTTCTGCACAGATTCTGCCAGACCTGAGCCCTGACAGTAACTCTCAGTAAGACAAAAATAATGGTGTTCCAGAAAAGGTCCAGTCACCAGGACCACAAATATAAATTCCATCTAGACACCGTTGCCCTAGAGCACACAAAAAATATGCATACCTCAGCCTAAACATCAGCGCCACAGGTAACTTCCACAAAGCTGTGAACGAGCTGAGAGACAAGGCAAGAAGGGCTTTCTATGCCATCAAAAGGAACATAAAATTTGACATACCAATAATGATCTGGCTAAAAATACTTGAATCAGTTATAAAACCCATTGCCCTGTATGGTTGTGAGGTCTGGGGTCCATCACCAACCAAGAACTCACAAAATGGGCCGAACACCAAATTGAGACTCTGCATGCAGAATTCTGCAAACATATCCTCTGTGTACAACGTAGAACACCAAATAATGCAGAGCAGAATTAGGCCGATACCCGCTAATTATCAAAATCCAGAAAAGAGGCGTTAAATTCTACAACCACCTAAAAGGAAGTGATTCCCAACCCTTCCATAACAAAGCCATCACCTACAGAGAGATGAACCTGAAGAATAGTCCCTAAGCAAGCTCGTCCTGGGGCTCTGTTCACAAACACACCCCACAGAGCCCCAGGACAGCAACACAATTAGACCCAACCAAATCATGAGAAAACAAAAAGATAATTACCTGACACATTGGAAAGAATTCACACAACAACAAAAAAACAGAGAGTACACAGTGGCAGAATACCGGACCACTGTGACTGACCCAAACTAAAGGAAAGCTTTGACTCTGTACAGACTCAGTGAGCATAGCCTTGCTATTGAGCATAGCCTTGCTGCAGCGCAAACTAGAATGCTATTTGGCCCTAGACAGAGCGTACACAGTGGCAGAATACCTGACCACCATGACTGACCCAAACTAAAGGAAAGCTTTGACTATGTACGGACTCAGTGAGCATAGCCTTGCTATTGAGAAAGGCCGCCATAGGCAGACCTGGCTCTCTTCCCTTTTGTACTTTATTAACCATTTGCACATCGTTACAACACTGTATATATACATAATATGACATTTGAAATGTCTTTATTCCTTTGGAACTTCTGTGAGTAT